>NW_014038838.1:6080-11860 GCF_001186125.1 Sphaeroforma arctica JP610 | reverse complement strand
GACATTGCCTATATATAATCCTCTCAGTTCTGTTTTCGCCAAAGGGATTTTATTTAGTGTTTCGTTGTCGCTCTATGAGAAACTAGGGTATGTTTCGTTGGGGCGAATCCGAGAGACTCATAAAATCCTATCTTTAGAAAAAAAGAAAGGAAAAAAAGGAAAAAAACTCTTGATGTCCTTAGTTATTGCATTGTCCAATAACTTGCCACTTATCAAGAATTACCGACTTAGCCTCCATCAGACTGGCATATCTGGTTGGCTGAACGGAGGATAAACTAGGTAACGTTAATAGTCTCTAGAAACCTATGTTCGGTTGATTTATCTCGCTGCCGAAGTATTCAGATATAAATAAATTTGGAAAGTAAATATAGTTATATTAATAGAACTAGACCAAATCTTATGTTTGGTATTTTACTGGGGCCTTTTTAATGGCCTTGTCCAAATATCTGATATGTGAAACGGAAAAGGTATTAATTAATGAAACCGTTAAAAACCATTTAGGAAACTTAAGTTCCTCGTACTATTAAAAGTTCTTTTATAGTTTACGTACTGCTTAAGAGTACGTTTATAACATAGAGTCTAATGTGGAGGCCCGGCTATTACACAGCCCCCATCAAGCTTTGTGGTATGCATCGATATCATTCGGATCATCAAAAGCTTTGGCTGACTCCCAAGTTGGATCACCTTCCCGCCAACGAACCAAGTATTCTGTATTTCCTGTGGAATCATTCTGTCTATGTCGAATGATGTAACGGAACGAGGAACTATCCTGCCACATATGATCTTCTAAAGGTTTTTCGGTGGCTCTATGGACTAATTGCAAAAGTTACACTCTAACTGGTTTACCTTTGAAAGTACCTGGAAGTGAACCATCCTTGTGTGTCAGTTCATATCCTTGTCCCTGTCTGGCTTTGACAACGTATGGTCCAAACATTGGTCGCATTGCTTTGGTTGTGCGACCTTCGGACCATACCATTATCACATCCCCTGGTTGAAAGGCGATAAAATCGTAAGCATGGAGTCGGTCAAACTACCTGGATAGTGTGTCTGTATATTTATGCGTGACCTTGTAAAGCGTCGGCAAGATAGTGTCGTGCAAACGATCCAGCCGGTGTGCCCAAGCCTCATTGGTGACCGGCTGATTCCCCGGAAGGCCATCCCTGAATAGTGCTGTCTTGTGTCGCCGAGATATTCGGAGGTTCTGGCACAGCATAATAAGTGGTAGTCGGACATCCCATGCAGTAGGTAAAGATTTACATAGCTTGCGAACTCCTTCGTGCATGTCTCTGTGTCTTCTCTCCGCTGCTCCCAGAACCTGAGCACGATATGGTGGCGACTTCGCATGCATCACTCCTTATTAGTTTAACAATCTGGATTTTTTCTGGGAAAACCATGTTCCCAAACACTTCCATATGTTTCGAAGTCACCACTTCTGCTGATTTCGTGGCCGTTGCTCTTAATATCGAGTACCCCGTTGCTATATCCAAGACGTGCAATATATATCGATTTCCTGCTGCTGAAACTAGTGGCATTGGAATCATATCGACTTGAATATGATCCCACGGATACTTTGCCGTTATTTTAATCACGGGTGAAATCCCTTTCGTAACACCCTCTGTCCTAGACATGTGCGACAGTTTCTCCTAACTGTTTGTGCAAATTCCAGGGCGTTAGGCCACAAATGTCCGTTCTGCTGTAGTTGAGCAACTGTATCCTCTGCTCTATGATGCCCAATCTCATGCTGACACAAGGTGAGCTGTGTGCGACGGCTTATCTCTTCCTCATCTGGTGAATTCGTCATGGCTACTTCCCAGGTAGCGATCGATACTAGCCGAGACATATCTAATGGGGTGACTTTCGATACTGAGGACGGTTCGACATATCCTAATCGTGCTAAAACGTCGCTGGAAGGCTGTAACCATTGCGTGGACCTACTCTGGCAATGACTGTGTGACCCCATGGTGTCTTGCCACTCGCATACTTTCTGTATTTGAAGAGGGAGTGGGCTGTCCTTGGAACTAATACTGGGTCCCTTTGTAGAAGCAACTTGAATAACTGGAACCAAGGCTCGTGGGGCGCCCACGGTAGACACACCGTAGCTGTGGCCTTCTCTGATCGTATCTTGCGCAACATTCTATGGATTAATCTCCATGGTGGGTTCATCCATCCGTCTATATCTTTCCAACAGTGTGCAAACGCTCCACCCCTGTCATCGTCGGTGTAATAACGTGGCAAATGGTGATCCTGTTGCGAAGCGAAGACATCGACATTATTCTCATTCATAATCCGTTGCGCTTGCTCAAAATAATCTGGAAAAAGTTGCCAACATTCTGCATATAGTACCTCCGGGTCCTCAGTCTCAACAGTTCCCTCATGAAGCCTAGACTACGCGTCTGGTAGCACGTTCTTTATACCCGGGATATACGAGATAGTGAAATTGAAAGGCGCTATGATGTGATGCCATCGTTGTAGCATCGAATTCATCTTTAGCTGTGTGTTCATATACACCAAAGCTTTGTGATCAGTCAACACTGAAAAGCGTTGACCTTCGAGATGATCCCGGAAGTGTGTAAGACCGTATACCACGGCCAATAATTTCTTCATGGGTGTTGCATAATTGCGCTGTGCTGCGTTGAGGGTCTTGCTGAAGAACATTAGGTATTGCTTCCTCCCTTCTATGGTCTGGAACAATGTACCTCCAATACCGTAGTCGCTTACATCCGTTTTGAGTTGTAAAGGTACTTCGTCGACGGGCCAACACTACTGCCTCAACTATGGCTTGCTTCATGGCATCCCAAGCTTGCTGGTGTCTCTGTTCCCACCTGTCTCCAATCTAAAACTACCTCTGCAAAGTTTGGTAGGTGCTCGTGAAGAAAGTTGGCTAATCCCAAGGCCGATGCAATGTCTTTGTACTTCTTCGGGGTTGGCCAGTCAATGCGCTTGGCCTGCTTTTCATGGCAAATATCAATTCCGGCCTTCGATACTCGCTTCCCTAGGATCATGACTTCTTTGACTGCAAAATGACATTTTGAAGGGTTTAGTTTGAAACTGTGGTACGTCAACCGCCGAATGACCTCTTCACTACTCGCACGTGTACCTCGTAGTCATCTGTTGCTATTACGATGTCGTCCAGGTAGTGGTATGCCGGAAATTCTTGCAATATCACACTCAGTGTACGCTGAAACTGCTGCGTCAGTGTGTGTAGTCCAAATGGCAATGATGTAAAGGAATACTGGCTCTTGCCATGTGTGAAACTGAATAGATACTGAGAATCAGGGTGAATTGGGAGTCGATGGTACGCTGCGGTTAGATCCAATGTCGTGTAATATCTCTTCCCTTTGATGTTATCAATGATGTCGTTGATACGGGGAATAATGAACATATACTCTGGCACGGCGAGCAAGGGTAGGTTAACGGAAGTGGTTGTATCTCTTTGAACTATGACCAAATCTTGAATCCACTTCTGCACCTGTCTATCTACCCATGGTGTCCATTTGTCTGCTACAAAGTTCCTTACTGCCTTGCGCATCCTTGCAGCTTGATCTGGTGTTACTGGCAATCTAACTTTGCCTCCTTCCAGTCTGTACCTGTCCTTTTCTCGACTACAGTCATTGTCCCTCAGTTCCTTGTCTAGTTCCAGGCGAACACCCGTTTCCTCGGTCAAATCTGGTGGTCGTCTCAACGGTATTGGTTCCAATAGTTTGTCTATCTCCGTTGGATCTATGGGTGAGAATGGCGGTTGAAGGCCTCCCACGTATAGCCCTAAGCCAGGCATAAGATCCTGGCCTACGATCGCGTCGATAGCCGGTGATAGATTCATTAGCTCGAAAGACTGTTCTGTGAGCTCTAGATCATATCGTACTGGAGTTTGTACGGTGGAGCCTATTCGCCGTGTACGAAGGCTGCGATCAGCTAGGTATATATAGGATCCCTCCGGAGCCGACTTAATTTGCAATCCCCAATCGTGTGCGGATGTCGAATCAATGTAACTTTTATTTGCCCCAGAGTCCACTAACGCCCTGCATGTCTTACCGTTAATCAGGATAGATAAGAATACTCGATTGTCCATTGAAAGTAATGGATCTTTAATCGATAGTATCACAGGCGTACTAGACGGGAAAACTAAAGTTGCATCTGCATCCGACACCCTTACGTCCTATTCCTGATCGCTGCCTATGGTTTCCCACGTTGCATCCTCTTCCAACTCACCCTGTTCGATTTCGTCTGGTTGCGCCAGTATGGAAGCAATGTGTGTGTCTGTAGGCGTGGTCTCCTCATGCTCCGTTTGCTGGTCGTCCGAGAGCCGTAATGGTGTTGACCGCGGGCAAACTCTAATTGAAGGATACGCCCTGCTTGAATCCTCGGCCCGAGTTGGATGTGAATCTAGCCCGTTTGTTCGACTGGTAGTGCTTGCAGGAAGATATATGCCTGAAACTGGGTGGGGCACCCGCTCTGCACGCGTAACACGTGGTGGTCGTAGACGTGCTTGTGCGTTGTGTGCTGCCTCCTCCTGTATTCGTATTCAAAATACGATCTCGTTGTTGGGCGGGAAGCTGTCTACGCCGATCCCCCACAATCATCTGTGTCCGTACCTGTTGTCTGAGGATGGCATCGGTTTCTTGTATGTCTGGATTTAAAATGCTGAGAAGGTCTTCAGTCTCCAGCTGGTCCCAACCTATGTGGTGTTGTAGCGTGCGTTCATATGTCATATTACCTGTTAGGTCCTCGAGGGCCTGTATGAGGCAGTGATTAAACAACCGCTTGGGAAAGTCCTTGCCCTTATCTGCTCGCTCCCAGGCTCTCTTGTGAACTTCCACAATCTTGTTCAAATGTTCCCTGGCTGACTCTACACCCTTGGTGTGGGGATTCCCCTTCGCCAACTTCTTAAAGGTAGGGTCTACGGCGGCCTTGCTCTCATGTTCACAGATTTGGTCTATGACCTGTTCCGCCGGATATACCCTCAACTGATTATGGTTGTCACGGAGATAGTCAATTGTGGCCTTTGCTGCCTTAAAATGTATGAGTACATTATAGAACCAACGTACCGTCCACGACTCATCTAGTCCTGAGACATGGGCGTTCTTCAGTGCCTATTCTAGTGCCCCTCGTGTGTCCCTATCGGCTGTGCTGCTTAATTGATAACGGTCTAAAGGCCGATCGGGCCATGTCCGTGGCTCCGGAGCTCTGTTCTTCCGGATAGCTTCCAATTGAGTATTCAACGCTCCTTTCAGCGTATCGATCGTGGACGTTAGTAACGTACATCTTGGGACATCGTAGTTTCCCTGTGCTCGACAAAGTTCATCCACAAAGAAAGATATCTGCCCTTCGAGGCGTTGACACATGGCTCGGCGATGCTCGTTCCACTGCGCTGGTGTCATGATCGGCTCTCTAGCCTGTTCGTCTTTGTTCTCGATCACCTCTATCGACCCATTGTCGCCACTGTACTCGCCCACACAGATGAAAATCTGCCATATCGATCTTCTCTACGCCAAATTACGTTCTTCTTTACCCCTAACTGCGATACTGCATCATGTTCGTGTTGTGCGGACTGACTAGGCCAGTCAAAACATTGTTCACACGTCGTATGGGCTGCTAATTGGTCAGAGGGAGGCCTTGATTGCCAACGACGGCCTGAAAAGTCGCATTGGAATTGAAGTATCTGGATTTTCGGACCGAAGATAGATTAAAGATTCAAAAGAAGAATGTATGGTTGTTGGGAATTAATGTCGATATTTCAAATTGAACCCTACATACAAACCAACTACGAATTGGGCAACATA
>NW_014038838.1:0-4708 GCF_001186125.1 Sphaeroforma arctica JP610 | reverse complement strand
TGTATAAAAATATAAATATATATATGTAAATCACGCAAGCGTATCAAACCGAGCAAACGGAAGGGGGGGGGGGGTTTCTTTTTCACTTATCTGTGCTCGGATGACTTTGCTCCTGTCGTAATTTGCAAGCTCCTTTCAGCTATCCGGTTCTGAGGGAAAATCAACTCCTGTAGTTTGTCAATAAAACGAATTTCTCTGTCCACTATTATCCTCGAGATAAAATCGAATAATACACCTAAAGTAACTAGTCATAAAAATGTAGTAAACACATCAAAATATGATACTAAAACCTACTGAGTCTCCCTGAGGCTCAGTGCGGTGTATTTATTCTTATATTTGATTGTCCCCGTGGTCTACAAATAATTCACCTCGTGTGAATTAATTGTAAACTAATTCTAACTCCACACTGATAGTGGTTTAAGGGGACTTTTACTACAGGCAGAGGTCTTCGGCAACTGCGCGAAATCTATGAAAAACATGGTCAAATAACCCCCGAGCACGCTTGGGCTGCTGGAGGAGGCCGAACTCTTGCGTGCCGTGCGGAGCGCAAAGCTGGCAAGCGTGACACGAGCGCTTTACCACCCTAACCAGAGATCGTAGTCTGTTCCAGCCATAGAGGGTGTAGAGCTTACCAACCAGCTTATCAGTGCCAGCATGCATATACACCTTGTGCATAGCCGCAATGGCATTGTGGACTTCCGGCCACGACAAGACAAACCCGCGAATCCTATACGGAGAGGGGCCTTCCATAGTGCGTTTGACAGCTACTTCCACTTCTTGCTTGGACTTGGGCACTTCACGTTGCTCAGCTGCGAGGACCTGTTCCTGCCGGACAAGGGCTCGACGAGCACGCCGCTCAGACATTCGACGCTTGGGTTCTGTAGCTTGGGCAGCCTCACGCTCCAGCGACGTTAGCTCTACCGGGGTAGGCCGAGAAGCCATGGTACGTGGGCTGGTTCGTAAAACCGAACGAGCCGCCCTGCCAGCTACACCACCAGGGACAAACGTGTCACACTGACGCCAGAAATCCCTTGGAACCTAGAATTTCGCGCCCTTGGCGGAGAGTCGGCACAACAACGTTGGGCCCCATCGAGGGGGTGGCATTTCTTCATGGCCATAACGGAAAAAGACACCTTTCTCTGGGGGAATGATGATAGGCTCCCGCGACAATAACGACAGCATTGGTTGGAACCAAGGAGCATTAAGGAGGTATGGGCACATTAGGGTTATGTCCGCCTCGTCTGCAATCACCTTGGCTAAGACACGCGGGATGGTAGCCCACGGACAACTGACCCACAAGTTCAGGAACGTCCGTAATTGGGAGAAAGCCCCACCCTCCAAAGAAGGGGAAAATTACTTCGGCAAGTGATTGTTGCCAGGAAAAGCGAACCCGTCGTGAGTGTGCGGACCCCATACCTTATCCACAATATTAAAATGCTTCTTGTTGGCCATGTACTCATTACTATGAGGAGGGCCTCGGCGCGCCACAGGATAACGCCACGTCACCTGACGCCTGGGACTGGCCGTCTGGGTTCCAACAGGATCCATCCATGGATTCACCTTGGTCGTAAGCCGACTGAGCATGTCGGCCGTGCCATTATCTTTGCCACGAACATGCAAGAGGTACACATCGCGATCCCGGCATACCTCCTGCCAACGCGCCTGTCGGCGCCCACGAGGATCATCAGCGAAAAACTCCCTGTGCCAGAGGGTTAACAGAGCCTGGTGGTCCGTGAAGATAGTAATGGGGTGGTGAGAGTTGCCAAACACCGCCCAATGCTTGCGGAAGCCATACACCTGTGCTAGCCATTCTTTGTCGGTCACATGGTAATTCAGCTGAGCCGGCAAAAACCGTGACGAGAAGTACGCCACCGGCCAAAGCTCCCCGTTCCTGAGAACGTAAATGGCTCCACCTAGACCAATGTGTTCACAGGCGTCAGCGAACTACTACAATCGTTAACCTGATTCCGGCGTAACTAGCACCGCACAAGTCTTCAGGCGCTCATTGATTAAATCGAAAGCAGCCTGCTGGTCAGCGCCCCACTCGAAACGGACACCATCCTTGAGAAGGGCTGAAATAGGTTTCAAGATTTTAGAGAAACCGTCAATGTAACGCTGCCAAAACGCCACCGTGTGGTATCATGACCGCGCTCAATCCTGGTTATCTGGCCGATCCACTTCTAGCAATGCTGCTAAACGATCAGCAGAAATTGTGACACGCTGGTGATTGCACCATTGCCTTAAAATCTTCACTGGCCGCTTGTAGTAACCAATACGCGCCTTGGATAATCCAAACTGGATGTCATACTTATCGCATCGCTCAAAGAATGCGATAAGATGATCCCAATGTTCCGATGCACCCACTGACGAGATTACGATATCATCGATGTACCACTTGATGCCCTGAAGGCCATCAAATAGGCGATCCAATGTTTCTTGAAAGCGCCACGACGCTTCTGTAATACCGAATGGTAAGGCTAGGTACTTATACCTACCCCACGGGGTTCAGAAGGTCAGGATATCCTGGCTCTTCCGTTCAAGCGGCAGCTGGTTGAAACCGTTCCCACAGTCAACCACTGAAACCCATGTTAAAGGGCTCCTGTTTCAGCTTTGCTTTCCACTTTGCAAAGCTTGTACAATACCGCCAAACATCCTTGGTTTGCGGGGTAACCCTAGGGTTCTTGGGAACCATTGTCGATTTCGTAAACCAGAGGACCTCCTGATCTTCCTGCTTCGCGATGATGCTCTGCTTGACGAGATCATCGATTTTGCCCTTCATTGCCACCATCTCCGGGTGGTCAAGAGGCAAATTCTCCTGGCTACGGACCCGCGCAGGGGGCTCATCTTCAATCGTGTATAGCTTGATAGGGTCAACACGCATAAATCTGTGTTTTTGCTTATCATACGCACGCCCTTCAATGAGGGCCTCAAGCCGAGCAAGATCCGCGTCAGAGATGTTGGCTTCCTTCGCTAACTGCCGCAATCCCGACCGGTCAAACTCGAGACACATGTCCTTTCGACGATCACAATCCTCGATCTCAGGCTTATCGAGGTCATCCAAAGCACGATTCGGAAGGTCAATCCTGTTAACCAAATCCGGTAACCGAGGAAAGAAGATACCCTCTACTTCCTTGGCCTGTAGGAGTACCTTTGCTGGGATGGTCTCCTACGGGTGACCGTTATCCCGCTTTGCGTGTCGCTGCGCTGCTCTGGCTAGCAACAGCTCCCTAAGATCCTGAGCGTCAACACCAGTGGTACCTCATGTGGAGGCCACCCTGGGCGCGCTAGTCGGAGACGGGGTCCTAGCGGACATAGGTCCACTAGCCACCGCCTGAGGCGACCGCGACCTCGACGTTGAACGCCGACCACCACTACCGTCATCATCCGAATTCTTCTTGCGATCCTTTCGGGCTCTCTTAATAATACTATTCAACTGCACCTGCAACTGCTGACGCTGAAATTCTGGTAGTGGTCGTTGACCGCCACCACCTCTTCCATTACGGCCTCCTTGATTACCGCCATTACCCGCCTGCTGACCACTACTCTGCTGCGGGTTGTTCGCTTGCTGGTTGCCCGCCTGGGCCTTCACCTTGGTACTGACGCCATCCTCAAGCCTCACAAAATCAAACAAAGATGGGCCATACAGCGCCCAAGATTCTTGTAACCAACTAAGCAAGCGTGGTGGGCCTTGCTCCGCAAACACAGCCGCATACAGGACATACTGTGTATTCCTAAAAATACGTGAAAACAACAACTCGACAGTAGCACTCTGCTCGTTCACTTCACTGATCACTTTATCGAATAGCGCAGGCTCAGCAATAGCCTGCGCCAACAAAAACTTACTGATATTGTCGTTGACCATCGCCAATGCTGCCTAAGCCTTGTTAGACCCATTCCTGAGTACCATAAAAAATCGAGACACCTTCTCATGCATCCCCGTTGGAAGCCGAAGCACCGCGAGGTCAATAGCTCGCGATGCCCGAGACGCCAAAGGTACCCCATCTAATGAATGCGATGAGGTCATTAATGAACCTGCCGTCGTAGGACCTCCAGTTGAAGAACCAGATGTACTGGTCTCACCCTTCGCACGCTCTGCATAATAACGGCGAGCTTTTTCAGCCATCACCCGGCGCGCCTCGTCACGCGCTTGCTGCCGAACATCCGCCTGTGGGGCATTATCACCATTTGTAGTCACCCCCGCCATTCCTGAATCTGGCTGAGTAGCGCTAGGGTCAGGACGCTCTACCGGCCTCGAAAGAGCGGCAGGCACTGGAGCTACTGCAGCATCTGACGCAGCTGAACGCCCACCATCGACCGGCGTAGTCAAATCGACGCTCCGCTGCTCAGCAAGAAATACAGCCGCGCGATCGCGAGCTGTTGTCACTTCACCACTAGGGTTACGCGCCTCGAGCGTGCTACGCAATAGAGGGGTAACACCTGGCTTGCTCAAGAGACTCTCGTTCTTGATGAGCCAGTTGTGCTCAGCGTATCTATACCTTACGAGGTACTACCACCAGAACTCCAGGCTAATTATTCGCCTGTTCTAACGCCCGGCCATGAGTCGCCCGCCCTCGAGGGTAATATAGACCCAGAGGCAGGTAAAAATACTCCTCCACCTTTACCCAACTGGGATGACAATCGTCGGAAACCAGTTAAGACTGGGTATGTCATCCAGACGCAATCACCCAAGATTATAATACCAACTCCG
>NW_014038839.1:9760-11868 GCF_001186125.1 Sphaeroforma arctica JP610 | reverse complement strand
CATATTTTATATATATATGCAAGTATGTAGATGTACGTAGGTGTCTGCATTGATTTTTACAAATATTTATATATATATTACAAACACATACACACGCACACACACACATATATACATATATACGCGCACACACATACACACACGAATATATATATATCAGTGAGTGAGTGTGTGTGTATGCATGCGAGAGTGTGGTGTGCGAGTGGTTTTTTCATACATTTAAGGACATATTAACAAACATGGATACAATGAAATAAACAGAAGTATATTGTGCAATAATACGGGTGTGGTATAGCGATCATAGATACATAGATACATACACACACATACGCACCCATATATATATATATATATATATATATATAGATATATATATATGTACATATACATATATATATATACAATGCCCGAAAACTTGTATTTGGTACCATCCATGAACGTTTAAAATATATTTACCTTATCAAACAGGATATGTATATTCTGATGGTTACTTTTGAATACACCCATAATATTCTGCTGGATGATGAGCGATGTACATATGCCGACAATGGGGGTGTTGTTTGCAGTTGACTGAATATAATATGCGCGTGTTCTGGCTTCGGTGAATATATACACGTGGGTTTGCGTATGGGTGTATGCACATAGCTATTCAAACACGTATGTGTATGTGTGCGTGTATATACGGACCATACTGTTCAGTATTGAAACAAGCGACCTCTCCTAGTAGAATTTAATATTATTCTTACAGCTAATACATAATATCTGAACATATCGAGACTACGTGTTCGCCTACGTCCGCATAGCTCAAATCATCGTACAAACACAGACGAAAAACACTGGATAATTAGGAAACAAAGGACCTTACAACGGCATATGAGTAATTATATACTACTGCACTTGTTAACTTACATGATTCAAAGTCAGTTGACGAGTCCTTGCTCTGCCAGCAGAGGTGGAACAAGGGTTTGTCAATCCATACTCCTCTAATCTGTGGCACCGTCTTCCCTTTCTTCGATGAGAAGACAAAGAACTTGACTGCGCCCTGAGGGGTCGTCGCCAATCCGTCGAGAATTTCACTCATTTTTCATTACTTTATACTATTTATTTCCGGTATACTTCACACCACCGAGAGTGTAAACAGAGGAGGTTGTATCTGATATCTCGATGCGGAATATGAACACTTTTCTAATTGTTAGTGGGCCATTGAGAGGCAGGCCCCAACTATTCGAAGCACTAGTGCACTCCGCCGCTGATGGTGCATGCAGCTACGACCATGAGTGATACAGGGATGACTGGAATGGAAGGCGTTCTACCACAACACATACATACAGGAGGCAACTATTCATACAAACACTACTACTACTCTTCTAGTAGAGAGCATAGAAATATTTGTCCGACGTGCACTTGCACACTCCCTCCGTAAAATTAAATAAAAAAAAAAGTCGCATCATCAGCAATAAAGGATGGCCCTGTGAGAGGCCGAGTGCCCCTGACTCCTGAGGCTGTGTATCTAAAATGGGGGGTTTTTGGGAATATAAAAGGTGGGTCAAGTCAAAATTATTTCAAAACTGCACTAAAATGAGCCGCACGTATACACAGAGTTTCACTGGACAAATTAGTTGGAATTAATTCAAACCTCCCGGAATCTGGCAATAGATATTTACTACTACAATAAATATCAGAACAGGTGTAGAAATTCCTTGTTTATAATTATACGTAAGAAAAAAAAAACTGGTTGTTTGTTGTGGTATTTATATTTATGCGGTATGTATACATTCCGTGCACTTACACATACACGTGTGACAGTACACGGATACCGTCACACCCTCCTACGACCCAAGGAGGCTACTAAAGCTGATCCATTACGCCCTGATTTGGAATACGTTGACGGTTGCAGGCACCATACACACGGCTATCAACTATAAGTAAAAAACATTTGATCCAATTGCATCAATCCCTAAACCGTGTTATACACACGGACTCTCCTTCGGTTCGACCATTGTCAATTTCTCTCAAAGGGTCTCGAGGCTGTCGTAAATTGTATTCAGAAGAACACACGAGAACATGGAAAGTATTAAGGTTATATATATTTATATTGTATATATATA
>NW_014038839.1:8445-9125 GCF_001186125.1 Sphaeroforma arctica JP610 | reverse complement strand
GTATGTATGTATTTATGTATGTATGTGTATGTATAAATGTATGTATGTACGTATGTATGTATGCGTATATATTTATATATATATATATATATATATGGATTGAACGTGCGGTGACAGAATGCACTCTATTCCGGAAACAAATCGTACATGATGTGTTTCCTGGAGAGTATGAGTCATGTACGACACACGAATAGATAAATACAGGGTACTATTATTATTTGTATGTATATCTATTTATGTATTCAGGATAAAAAAATTGCATACCATTACGTATTCATACATATGAAAAGCGTATATTTCCGAGCACACAGACGGGCATACATACACTTTCTTATATATATATATATATGTATATATATATATATTTATATATATATGCATTTATATCGCAAACACAGGCATATACGCACATTCTTATATATATATATATATGTATATATATATATTTATATATATATGCATTTATATCGCATACACAGGCATATACGCACATTCTTATATATAAATATATATATATCTATATATTGATGTACAAGTCCACATATATATTTCTATATATATATATATGGTTATGTTGAGTATGTGTGCGTGTACATGTATAGATGCTTTGTTATGCTCAGGGGTGTGTGTGCATATTTCGTTGCGTGCGTGTGTGCTTTTCCGCATACACGAGTAGACGT
>NW_014038839.1:0-7958 GCF_001186125.1 Sphaeroforma arctica JP610 | reverse complement strand
CCTATATATCCTATATTTGTTTAATTAACTGATTATGGCTGTATATTTTGATGGTGTACTTTCTCGTGTATGTTCGTTTATTGAACAAATCGTTAACATCAATAAGTACACACATATTTTCTAGAGAAATACAACATGTCCGTGTATGAATATAAGTTAATATGTGTGTATCTGATTAACACATGCTATATTTTTTACAGCCCGCCACAATTTTTTTTGCTCGTATGCGTTCTCGGCAGGTCATCAGAAGTTGTATCTGGTATCTCCCTTCGTGATGCTAGTGGTCTCTTGTGGATTCCGTTGATCCATAAAATTTTCAATGTTGTTGTGCTGGTTTAGCTTTATGTTCCTTGGTCTCTAATAAAAAATCTAAAACCTGTTGACAACTGTGACCCCAATTAGTTTCTGTATATTAAATCTAAAGTATAAAACTCTGTGAGCACTATTGCAATACGGCAAGTTCGGAAATCACCGATCAAACAAATATCAGTTTTGTACTTCGTACTGCAAGTTTTGACTATT
This sequence comes from Sphaeroforma arctica JP610, assembly GCF_001186125.1. Lineage (NCBI taxonomy): Eukaryota > Ichthyosporea > Ichthyophonida > Sphaeroforma > Sphaeroforma arctica. The sequence continues at coordinate 7,436 of NW_014038839.1, read as the reverse complement.
CACTAGATCCATCGCTGGACCTTCAGAAATCGGCTGGCGTGTTTGTATAGCCAACCTCGCAACTTTGCGGTCCGTTGGTGCACTTGATATGGGGGTTATCAAAGCACACTAGTGTGTAACGGAAGGGGTAGACCACTGTTACGCACGCCTTTCACCGTTCTCTTCGCATCCATGTGGGTATGCGCACTGTATCGTTCGCTGGTGTGACCTGAGTCCTGACTGGTACATTCTGTTAAAAAGCAATCAGGCTTGTCCCCACATGCTGAGCACGAACAAGAAGGGTTGCCGCGATTCACAACAGATCCATCAGTATCTTACACGTGTCTCTTAAACTGCGCAAAAAGTTATATTCTTGCCGGAATGAAGCGTCCGGTGGTGAATAGGCATTCTCTCCTGCTGTGCACTCAAGGACACCTGGTCTTGATATGGAACTCAGTGATTTGAACGCTATTGAAGTCACAACTTGTCTAGTTGACCGTACCGATTCCTGCACTGCCTGGTGGGTGGACTCAAGACAGATGCGGTCGCATACGTATAATACGATTTGCGTAGCCTCGTCTTTCGTTATAGAGCGGAGTGCAGCTCGGCACCGGCCGGATTGCTATAGTCTACTTATTGGCTGGCAACCTGTGTTGTTGAAATCATTTGTGTTATAACACCAGTCATATGTACGGATCTGATCGATCCTCGCACCCAGTACATTCATCAGCCCAATGGTATACGCCACTGCTCATTCGTCCTTCATCGGATCTCCGCGCTTGGTAATTTGGTGGGTTCACCAGTACTGGTGAGAAATTCATTCTGACACTTAAAATGTACCTGTGTCTCAGTGACAGTTTGCGCTGGTCTGGTTAGAAGGCGGAATCTTCATCCTACAGTCTAAAGGCACGTCATGGTGGGTATATAAATTGAAATATAGCTGTATTACTCTGCATTCATGGCGTATTGCGGCGACAGGGGCACATCTGTGCCTATTTGCCGATTACTAGGCAACACAAGCTTCCTTCTCTCTGATTGTTTTGCGTTTTCGCAACAACAAAAAAATGGTAGAAATGTAACGTGCATATTTATCTTATTTCGAAAGAAATCTATTGACGCTAACTGTGACGTATGACTACTTTTTAGATTTGCTCCAACAGTGCCTGGTATGCGATGAGGTCACAGAATTACGACACTGTTGATCATATTATTTTCAACTATGTCTTTTATAGATCTGTGTTCTATTTAATTTCTTTATTGTTAATTATCCATCAAATCTCCATATTCCACTTTGAAATATAAATTAAATACAAAACAAATCAGACAAATTTTGTCAAATTTGGATTTAAAGTGAATGTTTCAAATTATTGTCGTTTTTTCTGTGTCCAATAATCTATTGAAAAGAGTTGGAATGCCAAAGAATGAGCTCTTGTTGGAATTGGTCTGTGTGCAAGCGATATAAAACTCGAATCTTAAAAGCACAATACTAATAAAGTACGTCGATTGATGGCCATTTACAACGTTTCCTAACCAACACAGATATAGTGCAGCTAGTGACAGTCAAGTGGTTTTAATCCGGTCGCATCTATACAGGGTATAGTGACATGGAGGTGCTTATAACAAAGTGTTTCTGCACATAAAATACGTGTCTGCAAGTGAATATATTTCTCACAACGAAAACACGAATCGAATAAGCCCATCTATGAGGCAATAGAGGGTTGAGTACCTCCATTGTTCTTTACAAGTCTAACTCAAATTTATAACATAAATAGCACATCAGCTGTGCTTTATTGTATATAGCTACCAGGACATATCACACATATAAGGTCCACACATACAGCAACATGGAGCTTCTATCAGTTGTGGTTGTAGCCAACCATGGTAGTCGCACTCGCTTTCCTGTGACAGCTCGAGAACTGGCAGAAGGCGAAGCACAACTGGTAGGCATATTGATTTATTCTTTGTGTTTGTAAATCTGTGGCTACTTATACCTAGCATTGTATTCGGAGTCAAACTATGAGTTCACCTACCTGCGATGCAGTATCTGACACTATTCGAAATTCTATGAACCACGTGGTTTGTAGTGTTGTGGCAAAGGTGTGGCCACGTATTATACTTTTACGTTGTCAAGACAATTACATGGGCATTTGAAATTTTCTCGCATTTTGTACCCATGTTCTCTGTGATTATAACGCCATGTAATCGCTACTATGAGCCCGTTAATCGTTGTCAGCTATATGTGCACAAACGCCCGTTTACGCTAGCAAAACCGATCTTCATTACTTGTGGTGTTATCTGGCTTTTGTGTTGACTGGGGACGAGAAACGCAAGCTGATAGATGTAATCGAACCACGCAAGCTGATAGATGTAATCGAACCACGCAAGTGTATCTCTTAAAGGGTTGGCCGACTGCTTGAAGCTGTACGTGTGATAGTTTTGAATGATAAGCATTCGAAATGGCTCGGTCTTTTCTCGTGCGATGAATTTGTTCAAATTAGCGTTCCGTTACTTGGCATATATGTAATAGTACTATAACGGCTTTACAAGAATATTCAAGTTCTATTATTTGTTGGGTTCCATTTATATATATATGTATGTTGCATTCGTCTGTAGAACGTCTTTGTGTCCGTTAGCATGCTCGTTTTTCTTATTCCTATGCCCTTAACCACGACTCACATAGACTGCTGAGGGACGGGACTAAATGCGGCGCGCAGGTCAGTACGTACGCAACACCTATCTGGTGTATCTGGTGGACAACGCTGTAACGCACATCAAAAGTGCCACCTCGGCCCATTCACGCGATCAGGTGTGCTTGCTGATGGTCTGAGTGGCTCTCGCTGTCATTCGGTTTGCTGTATGATTATAAACTGTGTGGAATGAGATTGCCCACACTGTTATGCACATCAATAGTGAATGCGCATACTGTAAGCCTGATAGTGTATTTGTCGATAGTTACTATTCCGCTGAGCACTCCTTATAAATCCATACATAGCGTTGTCGGTGTCTACATGCCTATATCCACCTTCTAATTGTCCCATTTGTTAATGTTCAGGTCTCTGTACAGTCCATCGACACTGATGTAGGGCATGAGAGTGCACACCATCTCATCAGTGGCATGTACAATTCGAATGATCTGTTTGTCCCCGTCACATCACCTGCAATCGACACTGACTTCCTGCTGCTGGGCCATAGTGACTGCCCACACTTTGATCAGGAGGTATGCGTCACGTTTGTGCCGCTGAGCATACACCCATATACTTTTTTAGGATTTATTCACGTATTCTTTTCGGCTTTATTCCCATATTCTTTTGTGGTTTATTTCCAAATTATTTTATTGTTTATTCTCATATTCTTCAAGGGGTCTAATCACATATTCTTGACATTTACAAGCGCGCAAATCCCATGTGGGTGGGGCTGGGAACTACCTATCACTTCATACGCTGTTGTGCTGATGTATACCTTACCTTTGAGTTTATCAGTCAGTGCACTCAGATGTCTACATTCGTTTTGGCCTTGGTGTATATTCCAACATCTAATTTGAGCTGTCGGTCCCGATTTTGCATCACAGATATCAGTTTTCCACGCGAGTGCCGCTTTCGCAACCAAAATCACCGAATCCGAAGTATTGCGAACAAAAGCTCTTGCATTGGCAACAACAGCCATCAACAGCACAGAGACCATTTCAGAGGACCTTTCGGATATCTATCGCTTGTATGTGTTGCTCAGCAGATATCTTATTGCTCGGGATTGTACTGTGGAGCTCAGAGGGAGTGTATGGCTGCACCCTGTGTGTTTGCACTTGGTGCTTTTGATGAGTTTATATATATATATATATATATATATATGTATATTTACGTAGATTGTATACTGCATAGCGTAGAAAACCTTTTTATTTATAAACTGCGACATAGTGACCCGTTCACTGACATGCGCGCTCGTCCCTACACACAGATATGATATACTGTCTACCACCGACAACCAGGACGTGTTGTCGCAGGTGAACGACACGCTCGTGCAGTTGGAACGTCTGACCACGTGGGTGGAGTTTGCCAAGTTCTCTAGCAAGAAGGCCATCACAACCGCCACGGGACGCATGCTAGACAGCGTGCTCAATCACTTCCGTGACATTCAAGCGCACGTGGAGGTCAACCCTAACAGTCACCTGTACCAGAAGGTGTGTCTGTTGCTTCATCCCACATCGCTTTTAGGGTTTATGCTGGGCTGTGTAGTGGCAAAGACCTGTGCGTGCGTGTGTGCGCTGTTGTGAACGGCTGGTGTGTATTCTTGCATGCTTACTGTGGGCATCATCCACAGAATCAAGCAACCATTCCGACTGCATACCCTCCCCTGCCTTTCCTCTAACTTGCGTTTTGCGAAGTTTTAATGGCACAGTATTTGGGGGTGTAGGGTTTAAGGTTTATTCTTTTTGTTGTCGTCCTTCTCTGACTGTAAACGCTCGTTCGACCATCCGACAGATGAAGGTCTACTCAGCCGACTACACAGTGCTGGTGCCGCTGCTGACTCACATTGACACAGGCGTGGGTTCCTTCGACATCCTGCCCAGCCCTGCGTCACTGGTGGCCTTCGAATACTACCGGTAAGCATATACTGGGTTCAGGGTTTTAGGGTTTTAGCGTGCCATATCAGCCACACGTGTGTGCATGTACCGTTGCATAGTCCCGTCTACTTCTGCACACACGGTTACCCTTTCGCAAGGGCTCTCGAGCCTTACCATAGCGCGCATACGTCATGCTTACCTCAGGCACCACACCTCGTCTCACCCCACAGAAACAACACAGTTCAAGGAGCCACCTACCAAGTGCGAGCAGTGCTGCGTGAGTCTGACCAGCGCGAGAACGGCACAGCCACGCACGTCTTTCCCAACGCCACTGTGGGCGACAACGCACACGCCCTGCCCATCCCCACGTGCCAGGGCCAGCAGTTCTGTGATTGGGCGTAGTTTAACGCGTACATGGCACCGCTGAGCATCGCATCAGATGTGGTAAGTGACGTGCGCTACACGGGTGGGCTGGGGCTGGATAGTGGAGTGTGATATGTTTGTAGGGTTAGGACAGCAGGTTGTGATATGTTTCTAGGGTTAGGATAGCATGTTGTGATATGTTTTTAGGGTTAGGATAGCATGTTGTGATATGTTTGTAGGGTTAGGATAGCATGGTTGTGATATGTAGTGATGTGCATGACTAGTTTTAGTAGCAGTGTTTTGTAATAGGGTCGTGTGGTGTTGGCGTTGGTTGCAGTATGTAATGCAACGTGTTAGACCGGTTATACTTTGAGCTGTGCTGTGTGCAGAGACTATAGTTATACTTTGAGCTGTGCTGTGCGCAGAGACTATAGTTATACTTTGAGCTGTGCTGTGCGCAGAGACTATAGTTATACTTTGAGCTGTGCTGTGCGCAGAGACTATAGTTTTACTTTGAGCTGTGCTGTGTGCAGAGACTATAGGCCTAATGTGGTCGCTGCATTGAACGCATTGAACTTCCGGAATGTGTGCATATCCCGTGGTCATCGCAGATCATACTATGCATATAGGTGACGACACCATGTATATGTAATGTATATGCCATGTATATGTCATAAACATGTCATATATGATATGTATGATATGTATCTGTTGGCCACAATAATCTCCCATAACCTACCGTCTTTGTATTGAACTATAATTACGTCTTTACCATATAACAAGTATCCTCATCCTCACCTTCTGATGCGTTGTCCCTGTCCTGGTTGTGCAGGAATGGTGGAATGGTGTGACTACTGCACACTACCCGAAGACTCGGCCACATCGTTTCTGATCTCCCCCCGGTGCGCTATGGTAGGCGTAGACAAGTCACAGCAGAGACACCACTCCACCACACTCTGCGTGCACTCGAAAGCCTCGCAGCTACAGCACCCCCTCCATGCCCCCACATCTCACCGCGCATTCGTAGAAGACAATCCGCTCTCCCCCTTCGTCCATGGCCTGCGCGTGTCGTCGTCGCCTCTGCCAGCCACTGCCGATGCAGCAAGCACAGACCCTTCGCTGGTAGAGGGTCCGGCGGTAGGGAGGGCGCCCCAAACCTCAGCCCTGGCCATTTGGGCGGTTGTGTTGTTTGGGTTGGCTATCCTCGCCACGGGTGTGTGCTGCATTACCGTCTACTGCAAACGCCAGAAGCGTAAGCGTGACATCCAGAACCTGCGCAATGTGTACTCCATGACTGGTCGCCCGTCAGCGGCTGATCACAGTCTTAAGTTTGGCCAGGCGCGGTTCGGAGAGGACAATATTCTGTCCGTAAGCCGCGACTCACTACCGGTATGTGAAGAAGGCAGACAGCCCAATTTAACTTAAACGAGGTGCATGGGGTTCCTTGTTGCAATATTAACTTGTATTTGAATTCGTCGCTGCAATTTTGTTTTGTGACTTGGTCGTGCAATGCCTTTAGACTTTTAGTGGGCCGTGTTGCCCGAGTGTCGGTCCTGTACTTTTTTAAAAACCCTAAAAACCTAACTACAAGTGCAGCTGTCGACTTGTCATGCCATGCATCAGATAGCTAACTTTTCCCATCCCTTCCCTTCTGCCTATTCAGCCGAATCCATCGATGGTCAATCCTGATCCACGGTGCAACTACGACGAGCAGGCCGACCCCTATGCTGAGCCCGATCTCATCGGCGACCTCAGCACCACAGACACCAACAGCAAGCTTGTGGATGTGGCAATGGGCGAACGACCCACCGCCACGCGCACAAAGACACGAGCCCAACGCACACACACCCTCATTCCCACCTTTGCCGATATAACATCCCCACAACCCGCCAACGCCGCCACGCGTAGTTCCGCTTATGCCGAAGGAGCCGTGCCCGACTTCATGCCGTCCTCACCCACCATGCCTCACATTCTCAGTGTACGTGCCAGAGGAGTGTTGGGCGTGGATTCCGATGACCACTTCGGCTCAAATGGTCACTAAAAGGCCGTAGGACATGGATGAGCATACGTATAATACGATAAAATACATAGTACGACAAAGTAACATAGGAAAATAAAGCCAGATATTAAACGCCATGAGACTACACATAGTACGACAAAACACTAAATGAATACAACCAGATATAAAACGTATATGAGACTACACATAATACAACAAAATATCTTATTGAATACAACCAGATATAAAACATCTATGAGACTACACATAGTACGACAAAACACCTAGATGAATAAAACTAGAGATAAAATATATATGAGACTACACATAATAAGACAAAACACTTAAATGAATACAACCAGATATAAAACATCTATGGAACTATTCATAGTACGACAAAACAGCAAATATAGTATACAGCCCGATATAAAACATTTATGAGACTACACAAAGTACGACAAGCTACTTAGGGGAATAAAGATATGTACAACACATCCATATGTATATATATATATATTTAAATGAATATATGTATAT
>NW_014038840.1:7034-11874 GCF_001186125.1 Sphaeroforma arctica JP610 | reverse complement strand
TGATTGCAATGTGAACATCTATATTCTCTTTTCAGCATTGTGCGAAAAATTGAATATCAAGGTTTGGGAACGTTTGACACTTTGTATGTCCCTTTCTTAGCATTAAGCAGAAACGTTGGATATCAGAGTTGTGGATAAATGGACATTTATTTTTGTTTTCAGTATTTTATGTCAAGGTTTGTTATAAAATAGGTACTTGGTATCCCGAATTTGGCATTGAACGCATTTTAATGATCACGGTATGGGCACTGATGTCTAGTTTATGGCATTTTGCGGAATATTTTGATATCGATTCTTATATTCAAAACCACTCGATTGGCAGTGTTTATAGAAATAAATGTATCACTTAAAAAGTAGACAACCCATCTTCTGTCTCAGACAAACGAAAATAAGCCTCAATTAATTTGTCAAGCATCTGATTGTAAGCCTCAACCTTACTTTTTGCTCTCTCAGTTGCCTTGTTAGCTAGTGTTGCTGGGTACTACTTCGGTCCAGGGATACGAACAAAAGATACTTATTTCCGCTATGCACAGTATTGTTCCTATTGCCGCACACAGCGACGCTACACGACACCACAATCACTTACAATAGCTTCTGCGTGCACATACTGGCTATTATACTGAAAGTGTACTAAACACATACAAATCTTTGAAACCAAAATAGATTTGGAAAAGAATGATCGGCTTGTTCATTTTCAGAATTATGAATCAAACTGAATTGTATTGAAGCTTTTGGATCAACGTTGAGACTGAGCCTGCTATGAAAGTGAATTAAAGGAAATTACGTTTTCGGAGAAATGATCAATGAACGTGCGTGCGGCCATTGTTATTGTGTTTTCATCAAAACGGTTTACAGGTTAGGTATTTTATATGTAAATAGTGAAAGTATATGTCTCTATTATAGAACATTTTATGGTTTATTGGAAACAATAAAAATAAAAGTTAAATGTTGCAATAAACACCAGCTTTGTTTATTTAGGTGGGGAGAATATTTGGTATACAACCCAATAAAAGAGTACGACTGGTAGTACGAAGATTTCGTTGATATATAACTTCGCCCTTAATACTGAATAAGCCAAGCAGACTTCAAGGCGAGTTATAATTTTTTTAGTACTAGTAAGACTCCGTTACTATATAACTTTGTCTTTAATACTAAACTAGCCGAGATATTCTCACTAGCTATTATTTGTAAACAAGACTTGGGATAAAATGCAAATGAATATGATTGAACTTCATTAAGGTGAATACATACATACATACATGCATACTTATATATATATATATGTATTTATATATACATGTATAGTAGTTCAGTTGAACCTATTCGTGTGCTCAATATAATCATATATATTTTCTACATCCTTTATATATATACATATATCCTCCAAAAGATATTTATTTTGAGAAGCTTCGTATATATATATATATACGCGTGATTTATATATATATACATATACACTATAAAAAATATAATAGTATAATAAATAACAATTTAACAATATATATACATATACACTAATATATATATATGCTTGTATATTATATATATATGTGTATTATATATATATCTATATATGTGTTCACGTATTATATATATATATATATAAATATTATGAGTGTGTGTATGATCATATTATGTATATATAAATATTATATGTACGTATATAGTTATTTAATATTGAAACATATTTACAAACATACACGTGCATATATATAAATATATATTAATTTATCCGTAGGATCTTCGTAGCAGGTAGTTCATTTAAGGCCATTCGCGGTTGCAAATGTAATATTTTCCTAAGTCTATTTCTGCCCTTATTAGCGAATAATTTGGAATTCCAAAGTGCAATAACAATCAGTAACGTTACCTCTGCCACCCGTCTTCAAGTTATACACATAGCGATATTCCATATCGAATGCAAAGTACCCGAATATTAACTGAATGCAGTCGTGATGACGTAGCAAGACAGACTACTGAAGTGTTAGGAAGAATCGCTGTCGACAGAAACGTGAAATAACATATCACATATTTGCCGCTATATTTTGAAGTACAAATAATATAAAATGCATGCTCACTATATTAGATATAAAATTCCTATTTATATTTAATTAGAAACACGCCCACAGTATAGTACCTATTGCGATTATAGGCATGCATTGGAAAACTGCGAGCAAGACAACTGTAGTCATACCCGGGTAGGTATTTACAGTGTTGTCAGGAAGTACACAACCAACCATAATTGACACGTGCAGGTACACCTCGCCTGGGGGCACGCTTCTTCGCAAGCATGCAGTATGCATCCGATAGCTTGTTGCAAGCCATTGTCAGACTTTTCTGCAATGCAGTGCCTTTAACACAGACACATGAGCGTATGTATTATATTCTAAACAACAACCCACTTTGACAATCATTCTACACACCGATTGGTTTATGTATATGTCCATGGTTACAGAATGTGACGCGAGCACGTTGTTAACCCTGTAGACCGTGAGAAAATTGCTGCCCTCCACTTACGCAGAAGTCTGAGACTGTGCTTTTGCGATAGCTCAAGTTTGACTATCTGTGCTGTGTGCCGTACAGTCTGTACTCTGGCGCCCTCACCACATCCGTAGACAACCAGGTCATCTGCTACATCCGCCGAGCTTACTTTTTTAGCTGCCAGTCCTTGATTCGTATCTGGTTCACAACACGATGTCATCACGCAAAGTGAGAGAGCCTTGCTCATACCCACTACGCAGTGCGGATATAAACTAGGAAGTCCCTGGGCAATGCGATCTCGAATGGCCAGAGCCCCTGGGCCGGCCTGGGGTCATACTTAGTTAGTATAGACAAACCCAAGGAATCCACGCAGAAGTAAAATGATCAACCATAACACCGTACCGTTGACTCATGGTTTTAGCGTTTCAAGTGTCTTTGTGGTTACACTGTGTGGATGATATAACAGCTTCCGACTGTGTAGATGATATAACAGCTTTCAACTGTGTGGATGATATAACAGCTTCCGACTGTGTGTATGATATAACAGCTTTCAACTGTGTGGATGATATAACCGCTTCTGCATGTCGAAAGGCGGCGACACTCTAACTCTCGGCAAGATGTGCGGCGCTTATGCCATAATCATTCCGATGCCAGTCATTACATTGTTGTACTTAGACCCTTCCCTTAAGGCCTGTTTCGCAATATTGGTGAAAGCGTTGAATGCCTAAAAGTGCTCATTGAATGTTTGTGAAAAATGCTTCAAAGTGCCCACGTGGTAAGTTTCGCCCGATTTGTCTCGGGGGGTTTGCTATGTGTGGTGTGGTGGTTGTTAGTCTATTCCGCCGCACCGCCCGTGTTCTGAGTCTTCTGCTCGAGGTATTGTAGCTCTCTCTCCAACGTATAGCAGGCCTTCTGCACCTCCAATTTCTGGTCCAAGAATGTGGTTAGCTGCGCCTGAAGGTCGAGCAGTCGCATGCCGGCGTCCTGCTGCTCGGCTGCGCGGGTGCCATTAAGCTCCTCCAAGTCATCGGTAATCTTCTCCAGCTGCGTCTGAGCCGTGTCCTTAACCAGCTCCAGCTCTTTCGTGTGCTCTAGCCACGCTGTCTTACCGTATTTGATCAGAAGCTCTAAATTGATGATGCGGTCGTGCTGCATTTCCAGCTGTGTGGCCACGTGGTCGGTGGCGGCCCTCCACGCGTCCTCCTTGGTGGCACCAACAGTGGGTTCCGCCACTTTATACCGTTTCACATCAAAGGGAGCCATTGGCTTTCCTGTGCTTACTCGTGCATACTCGTTCTTCAGTAACTCGCTCGTGAATTTGGGGGTATATTCCTGTCCTAAATATGAGAGATAGTTCTTGGCTGTGATGGGGAACTTGCTGGCCTCGTCCTCAATCATGGCATCCACCATGGCCCGCATATCCTCACTCTCATATTCTGAGTCTACGTATGGCAGGGGGCCTATGCCCATCATTACATCCGTCGTGTCCATGACTGTCGTTGCGATACCAGTACACCTGTGCTAGTACTTGCTGAGCGTGTCGCGTTGTCGCCTCTGTTTGTGTGTGTATTTAATTTAATTTAATTTTGTGCATATTTACATAGTGCTGCGCGGCTGAACCACGATTTGTCCGACCCTCCACCAGATTGTTCTTGAACTAATTGTCCCTTTAGTGGGAAACTAATACGATTGTTTATTCTTTTGGCGGGGGATTGATAATCAAAATAGAATTGCGAGGACCAATAATTAGGCCTGCGAAACATTTTCAAAATCCCAAATAGGATGGCTGTCCCATTCGCAAGCTCATCGCCATCCCTCACTCAGTGACTCCATCTGACAGAGACCGGTCACTGGTCACTGGGGAGTGGGGACTGGGGAGTGGGGAGTCAGGAGTCTGGACAAGGTAGGACAGGAGAGTCACCCACTCACATGATGATGTTGTAGTGTACAACCAATGTATTCGCTGTATAGTGTATTGTAATTACAGTATAAATATCAAAATACACCACCATATAATTTAGAGATAAAGGTAGAACCTAGTAGAAACAAGGACACCTTAGTAAAGAGCACTTGTATATGAACATGGCGTCCACCTTGAGGCTGGCTTTTGCTGCCCGCAGCGCTTCACAATATGGTCGCATCCGTACTGCGCATCAATACGCTCCCCTGTTGACCACTCAATCAGTCCGTTTCTTCAAAACCTCTCTCATACCCTGTAAGTGTGACGTGAACACTACGGTTGTATCTTGAAACAGGGTATTTGTAAAAACCACTCGAAATTGAGCACATTTTAAAGCGCGTGTGCCCACAAAGATTTTAGAACACTGATTCAATTACAGCTATATTACGTATATTAGGTATA
>NW_014038840.1:3345-6388 GCF_001186125.1 Sphaeroforma arctica JP610 | reverse complement strand
CATACATACATACATACATACATATATATATATATATTTATATATATATATATATATATGTATATATATAGTGACGAATAGATATAAATATATATAAATCTCAGCATATGTATATTACATGTTTACGTATGCTATTGTGCACAAATATGTATACAAATATTATTCAAATTTTTTTTTTGTGCATTGTGGATTTTAACAAATTCAGATGCTTCTTTGTGTGTATGCCTTACCATGGTGTACAGTTTTGTGACATATACGCATATGATTGAAATTCTCCTCAAACAACTTCCTATGTGATATTTTTTATATGTTTTTCTGTTGTGTGTGATCGTTGCTTAGAATGGGTGAACCAAAAGTCGCCAACGGAAGAATCAATCTGATATATTTATGGCACTTCGAGTTTGTTGACGTGAGGCTACGTCTGAGACTTGTTCCAATGTTTATACGTTGGGACGACGTTCACAATTAGACATGTCATGGCATCGATCACTGTTTCACCTTGCACTCAGCCCCTGTAGAATAGAAAGAGTGCTTGTTCTTACTTCGTGAATAGGTATAGTCTAGTTTGGGACTGCAGTTATTTTCTTCTCCGACAGATTAGTGTTTCCTTCTCAGGCCTTGTCGACAACACAATATTCACATGGTCTCACACTCTATGGTGCCTCGCCTTCTTTCTCAGGGGAAATCAAGACTGTGCCGTGTCCCGCGTTAGCCGATTCGGTGACTGAGGGAGAAATCTCGCAATGGACTAAAGACGAAGGCGACTACGTGGAGACGGACGAGGTGATCTGTGTGCTCGAAACCGATAAGGTGGACATTGAAATCTCGTCACCACACGCTGGTACTCTGAAGAAGCACCTCAAGGGCGAAGGAGACTCCGTGGAGGTGGGCCAGGATCTATTCGAGATCGACACAGACGGTAAGCGAACCTTGCCCTGCATTTATGAAGGATATAGTTGGTGACTTAAGGTTATCTTATTGGCGGAGGAGGAGAGGCGTTTTGTATGTTCTGTCCGCAATGCGTTAACGACCTGCATACAGTGCTTGTGTATTGGATGGGTGTGAGATGTGTGTTTGTACATTTAGCTCTCAATGCTTGTTGTTGAGACCTTCACACAGTGCTTGTGTATTGGATGGGTGTGATATGTGTGTTTGTACATTCAGCTCTCCATGCTTGTTGTTGAGATCATCGCTGTTTGGTGCTGTGGGGGTCCCTGTATGTTCGCTGTCATCGGCAACAGTCATTAGGGCGATGACGTTCGGTGTGTATTGAATGACGTGTGCATTAAACGCCAATAGTCCAGTCTCCGTGCCGTAGCCGATCTTTTGTTTTGAAATTGCTTGCCTGGTCTCAGTTATCCTAATGTACGTCCCTTGCCTACCACTCAGTCATCTTTTATCTTCACTCACACCCAATACACTCACTCTTTACGAACAGTACTGTGTCTAATAACTAACCACAGCTTGTCCGATCCCATTCACCACTTTAGGCGCCCCATCAGAAGGCGGATCACCCGCCCCTCCCAAAGAGACGCCCTCAACAGACACGCCCAAGCAAGACGCACCCGCCGCCACACCCGCCCCTGCACCCGCCGCCGACAAGGCGGAGAAAAAGGCCCCTGCACCTAAGAAAGAAGCCAAGAAAGAGAGCAAGAAGGAAACCGCTGCACCGGCATCGGGCGTTGAGTATGGAGAGACGCGTGTGAAGATGTCGCGTATGCGTCTGCGTGTGGCCGAGCGACTTAAGGAGGCACAGAACACCACTGCGATGCTCACCACCTTCAACGAAATCGACATGACGTAAGTGTGGCTTGTGGGCCGTCGTGTTTGTCTCGACCTCAAGTACAATTGCACCAACAATGGTCTCGAGTGCAACGTAGTGGCATATGATTGTGCCGCTGAATAGATTGGATTCCTCATATCTGTGTACAAGATTTATCCGTTGTATATGGCAGTATGCAATTTTGTATGTCAAAATGCAATTTTGTATGTATTGTTAGTGTGCAATTATTTTCAGCTGGCTACATTCCTTGAGGACCAAGCTGGTGGTTGGATATGACAGACTCACTTCTGCTGATTGTGTGAGTGGCATACTCTTTTATCACCAGTAGTAAACAATACGCTTCGGTACAGATCCTACCCGCGCGACCGGGTTACTCTTTGGGGTTTAATATCGGGTAAAGCGTGCGGCAAGTATTTTTGCACTCGGCAACGGACACTCGTGAACGAGTACTACTTCATGTGGATGCGTGTGCTGCATTCTAGGGTTTTAGGATTTAGGTTATCTGTTCTATCTGACTAAAAGCACTGCCTTTGCGCTATACATGACTACCCCTCACTGGTGCCCATCAAAGTTATTGGACTTAGTCTAGATTGAAAACCTCACGAGTCATCTATACCCAACACCAACGGTTTACAGCAACATCATGGCACTACGCAATCAGTTCAAGGACGACTTCCTGAAGAAGCACAACATTAAGCTCGGGTTCATGAGTGCCTTCCTAGCAGCATCCACAAACGCGTTGAAGGATCAACCGGTACTGAATGCAGGTACGTGGGCAGGGGGTCTGCATGTTTAGAGAAAGATCTACAGTCGTACTTTGGGTACTATTGTGTTCAGCCCGTGTCTTGTGCGTTGAGAGTGAGAGAGTTTCAGTCTACTCTGGAAAGGCCCATGTGTGTTCGAGCGAGATATTTGGTGAGTGGCTGTTAGGAAGATAGAGGGCAATGGATGTGCAATGGGAAAGAGCTTACGAGTGAGTTTGGGTCGCATTGAATGATAGCAATCGACTGAAAATGTAGGAAAATGTTGCGGGCAGTGTGTAGGGTAGAGCGTGAGTGTGTTGTGAGTGGGTTTATAGGTATTGGGGCAGACCCATATGCTGTGATTGGCAGTGTGTGCTACATTCGTGTCTCTGCAGTTATAGGTCTGTACACTGTCCCGGGGGAGTGAAGGACCTCACAATGCTGGAAAACCATAAATTTAATTGGACACTCACAACGGTTGATACTTCTATATCGTGCCATTCACAATTCACTTATT
>NW_014038840.1:0-2628 GCF_001186125.1 Sphaeroforma arctica JP610 | reverse complement strand
ATACATTTATACACACTCACAATATATATACACATTTATACATACTCACTTGCCTTTGTACGCACTCTCAGGAATCGTAATACTCGCAATCGTACCACCCACATATACATTCCTTATCACAGTGATCGAGGGAAATGAGATTGTATACAGAGACGCCATCGACATCAGCGTGGCCGTGGCATCGCCCAAGGGATTGGTGGTGCCTGTCATTCGCGAGTGCAACAACAAAAACTACGCTGATCTGGAGCGAGCAATCGCTGAGATGGGAGAGAAGGTGTGGGCGAGTGTGCCGAGTTTTAAAATGGTGTTGTGTGCCGAGTTTTAACATCGTGTTGTGTTCCGATTACGTTATTCTCCTTTTGTATGTCAATGAGTGGCGTTCAAGTATAACTAATCGTCCTGATACCCCCACACTCTTCTCACGATATGCACTCTTTGTTTATTTAGTCCCCACACTCTTCTCACGATATGCACCACTTGTTTATTCTAGGCCCGCAACGGAGAGATCGCCATTGAAGACATGGCAGGCGGCACGTTCACCGTGTCTAACGGAGGAGTGTTTGGGTCGCTCATGGGCACTCCCATCATCAACCCGCCGCAGAGTGCCATTCTGGGTATGCACGGCACATTCCCTCGACCCGTGGCCATCAATGGCAAGGTTGAGATCCGACCCATGATGTATGTAGCTCTCACGTACGACCACCGGCTGGTGGACGGCAGAGAGGCCGTAACCTTCCTGCGAAAGATCAAGCAGGGTGTGGAGGACCCCGCCACCCTTCTGCTGGGCATTTAAGCCAATTGGTACTGGTTATTGGCGCTCCGGCCAATTCTAGTAGGCATCAGTATGCTTTCACGCAGAAGTATACATGGACATGTATATTACTTTACGCTTAAGTTAATAAAGGTTGTGCTCGTGTGTACATGCACATGTATATTACTTTACGCTTAAGTTAGTAAAGGTTTTGGATTTGCTGGGGTGCTTCTATACGAAAAGACTTTTAAAGACTGCCAAAATCTTATGTTTATCTTCTGTGTTTATTTTTGTGTGTTTATCTTCTGCGTTTATTTTCTGTGTATCCTTTTATAGATTCTAACCTTAGCGTCACGAGCATTCAATCATGAGAGTGTCAAGGCATGGCGTAGGAATACCCAGGACATATACGCAGCTATATGGCCGAGAACATACACACAGCTTAGTCTTAATGGCCCCTCTGATTACGTACACACAGCTTAGTCTTAATGGCCCCTCTGACCACACACACACAGCTTAGTCTTAATGGCCCCTCTGATTCGCTCGTTCTAACGTGCTAGTGCAAACAACACATCAGAAAACAAACAAGTAATGACATGGTTAGCTTACGACACAGACGGTGTGTTTTAATGGCATGGTTAGCCTACTACACACACAGTGTATTTTAATGACAGGGTTAGCCTACTACACACACGGTGTGTTCTAATGACTTGGTTAGCTGTCAGGTCTGTCTCATGTGGTCAAGGCCTCGCGTGCGGCCTGTTTGCCCGCCATATTCATGGCCAGTGTATTCTAATGACACGGGTGGCTGTCAGGTCTGTCTCATGTGGTTAAGGCTTCGCGTGCGGCCTGTTTGCCCGCCATCTTCATGACCAGTGTCAGGTGCTTTGATCTGAAGGCGTCGCGCACCTCCTCACACGCCAAGTCGGTGGTGGGCCATCGCTCATTTGCCTTGGGTGTCTGTTGAGATGGAGAGGATATACAACAGCTGAGTAGATAGCAGAAGAAATGGAAAATGGTCAACGTGCCCGCCCCAGAGGTTAGTTACTTTGGTCTGGTGTGAGAGATATCATTTGATACCGGGTGCATCCAGGACAAAAGACAAACAGATGCATCCAGGACAAACGGCAAACAGGCGCACGCGTTACAACACAACTGGAACGCACACGGGTTGTTTTTGGGGCAATAAAAATGTTTGATTTAGACTGCAGAAGTAAAGACAGAATGACTATCACGATAAACCGCAAACCAGAGAGAACGGCGAGCACGGTTCATGTTCATCACACATTCCATCAACAATATACACTCAGTCACATGCGTGCAACCCCGATATTGTATAGCGGGCTTGAGCAATATATTCCATCCAAAGGTACTAATTCTAATAAGGCA
The DNA here is from genome assembly GCF_001186125.1 of Sphaeroforma arctica JP610. NCBI lineage: Eukaryota > Ichthyosporea > Ichthyophonida > Sphaeroforma > Sphaeroforma arctica. Next base: position 488 of record NW_014038840.1, on the reverse strand, counting down.
CACAGCACACAGGAAACACAATCAAGTATAAAAATATCTAAAGTTATAAATTCTAATAAGGCACACAGCACACAGGAAACACAATCAAGTATAAAAATATCTAAAGGTATAAATTCTAATAAGGCACACAGCACACAGGAAACACAATCAAGTATAAAAATATCTAAAGGTATAAATTCTAATAAGGCAAACAACACACAGACAGCACAATCAAGTATAAAAATAACCAAAGGTATAAATTCTAATAAGGCAAACAGCACACAGACAGCACAATTAAGTATAATAATAACCAAAGGTATAAATTCTAATAAGGCAAACAGCACACAGACAGCATAATCAGGTATAAAAATAAACAAAGGTATAAATTCTATTAAGGCAAACAACACACAGACAGCACAATTAGGTATAAAAAAACTAAAGGTATAAATTCTAATAAGGCAAACAGCACACAGCAAGCACAATTAGGTATAAAAAAACCAAAGGTATAA
>NW_014038841.1:9997-11889 GCF_001186125.1 Sphaeroforma arctica JP610 | reverse complement strand
TATATATATATATATATATATATATATATATATATATATATATATATATACATATATATATATATACATATAAGTAGACGTATATACATGACGCAAGTTAATGATCAACATATTGAAAAATATAAGTAATCCGAACTTATCATAAGAAATAAAACATAAGAAATACCAATATATTGACATGAATAGCAAACGTTTACCGACTCTGGTTCGTCCTCCTCGTCCTCAGATTCGTCATACGATTCTTCTCCGGTGGGTTGTCCTTCGTCTATCTCATTCATTTCCGAACCACCGCTAGAACTACCTACAATAGGCCTTACATCCATACCCATACCTACACCCGCACCCACGCTAGCTGTACGACCCACACAACCGTTCGACAGCAAATTTGGGTCACTGACAGGACCCGCTGAGTCGGGCTGAGACACGTCTGCGCGTGGACCTGTGTACCCGAGGTTGCCATGGTTACCGTTCGCCTGACTAAGCTCCTCTGTATTTCCCACAGCCGGCGTCTGTGCACCTATATCCATACGCTTGTCAGCCACACTGTCGCCTGTGGCTCCCTGGAGAGTACCACCCCCACCATAGCCGGAATCTGCACTACCTTGACCACCGAGCCCTGTATACGGCACGCTCTCCTTACCTACCGTTCTATTTATAACTTTCTCGGCCACACTCGCGGCCGCAGGTGCCGTACGGTATCTCTCCCGTATGCCCTCCTCAGGCACCGTTCTATTTATATCCGCACCAGTCCCCAATACCTCTGCCCTGTCCCCGCCCACATTCTCGGGTGTAACCGGGGGGGAGGCCGCTCGGGCGGAGTGTAGTAGCTTGTATGCCGCCAGATTGCGGTCTTGCAGCATGTTGTTGATCACATACTGTGCCGTGCCCAACTGCTGTGGCTCGCATCCGATGCATTGCCAGGCATCTGCGGTAGGCCGGATAGGTGGATATACGAAAGGTAGGCGTAAGGCGGGGCAGACGCAACATACAGCCGGTGTGTGTATGTCTAGTGGTTGGTATACAGTGCGGCCTATATCACTACAACAAGCGAATGTTCGAAAGGACCACCAACTGACCCTACAGCTCATGTACACAACCGACTTGTTCTCGTGTCTATAGTTATGACCGTTAGCACTACAACAAGGCTAGGGTGTTAGGGTGTTTAAACCTCTAACACTACTAGTAATACAACAAGGCTAGGTTTTTAGAGTGTTTAACCCATTAAGGCTACTGCCTCAACCAAGACATATCAGTCCGCCATGTGCTTAAGCCGTTCTCTATTCGGTCCAGTACACGGTAGATATTTGCTGACTAAAACCCAACGCACGCCAGCCATATAACTGGACATACCGCCCTGTATCAAGGCTGACTGACCTAAAACCCTAAAACTCAAAACACATCAGACATATAACCAGACATATCATCCTGTACCAAGGCTTACTTACTAAAACCCTAAAACCTTAAGACTCGACGCACGCCAGACAGATAACTAGACTTACCGTCCTGTACCAAAATTTACTTACTAAAACCCTAAAACCTTTAAACTCAACGCACGCCAGACAGATAAATAGACATACCGTCCTGTACCAGGGCCTGGGTTTCGTGGTCCATATTTCGAGCAATACACAACTGACACACGCCCCTTGGGCACTTGCTGCACAAGAAGATGTCCCCGCAGTCACCGCACACCTAATGGGAAGGATACACACATGTGATAGTGAAGGTCAGTATATGTGTGACAGGCGTATGTGCACAGATACACGTAACAAATCTATTCAATATTCATCGTAAGTATTTGTGCGACAGGCATATGCGCACAGATGTACATATCATTATATATATATATATATATATATATATATATATATATACGAGAGTAGGACGTACGTTAC
>NW_014038841.1:3199-9977 GCF_001186125.1 Sphaeroforma arctica JP610 | reverse complement strand
ATATCGAAGGATGGCATTCGATGCCACTTAAGATGCTGCGAGAGCTGGCGATTGTGCGGATCCGTATAGAATCTAGTGCTCGTAGCAGAAACTATATATATATATATAAGGTTTAGGGCTTTAGGATTCTAGCCTAAAACCCTAAAACCCCATCATGGTTGCCACAGCACACTCGTAGCTGCTCAATGCGTCCTGTATATCGTCCCCATGTATAGCAATCAAACTATAGCATAGTGGACTAGGCATGCAGGGACTACTACACATGCAGATGGCAAATGTGGACAGTTGTTCATGCATTGCACACACCGGTGCAACTTTCGGACCGTATAAACACCACACAAGCCATACGTGCCACAGGATAAGTACTGTAGTAGCTATTATAATATAGTATAGTTACTATGATATAGGATAGTTACTATAATACAGTATAGTTACTATGATATACGATAGTTACTATAATACAGTACAGTTACTATGATATAGGATAGTTACTATGATACAGTACAGATATTATGTTATAGGATAGTTACTATAACATAGTACAGTTGCTATAATACAGCACACAGTGCCCATCGCACACACCTGGCACTCGTTCTCCATCCCCTCGTCGTCGACTGTGAACTGCATGTTCTTCACTGCTTTGTAGCACGTCTTACAACACGCCAGGCGCACGTTGGGGTCCACTGTGCAGGGATGCACCTTAGGACGCTCCACCTCATCTGTGTCACTGGCAGTGCATAGATCGAATGTGATGTGAATGCATGGTTATGGTAATAACAACTACAATGTGAAGGGGCTATGTAGACATAACTACTATGTGAATGTATGGTTTTAGGAAAAATTTGGCCCACCTAGACATAACTATTGTGTGAATGTATGGTTTTAGGACAAAGGTGGCCCACCCGCAAGGTATGCGGTGCGTGTTGATGGCCAGCACACCGTTTTCCCGTTGTACTATTCACACCGATACGAGGCCATGCATGGGAACACGATGGGTGGCCGCCATGGGGAATCGCTGGTGTTCGCGTGACATGGGCGTGTGTGTGTATACCACTCCTTCTGTAGATATACCACTGCTTCTGTATATATACCACTCCTTCTGTACATATATCACTCCGTGTGGTTGCAAGTCATCTGGATCGCATAAATAATTCCTAGCTGCACCGAAAGAACACAACCACTCCGCTACGCATCTGGGGATCTAGTGCATAGTCACCATACTTAAAAATATGTCAAGATGACCACTCAGATACTCTTGATAGCCTGTAACTCTTCTCCAAATGTGGGGACTAAAACCCTGTAACTCATTTCTAAATATGGGAATCAATCCACTTTAGAAAAGCAAATAGATCATATTTGAACTATAACAGACCTAATACATGCACACATCCGACACAAGCACTGGTGGAAGTAGCATAGTTCTCACTCACTCCAACAACTAGTTCTCCGAGTGCAGCAACCACCCCAAATATATCTCGCACATATACATACGCATTTTCGAAGAGATGACCACAGGCGATACATTGCCACACACAGAGTATGGCTTCCAGGACATCTCCCAATTCCTCACTCAAGTCAGCCTCGTATACGGTATCATCCTTGTTAACGCTAACACTCGTGGTACCGGCTAAATGACTGCCACCACCACCATCACTACGGCTGAGTAGATTGCAAGCGGTCACTTTGCCTGGTATAAGCGTAGCTCGCTTATTCGGTCTCTTCACCGGCAGTATAGAAATATTCGTATCATCGTTGTTCGATACAGCGATGTGTGTATCTACATCTGTACGTGTACTATGTCTCTCATCGAGTACATGCAAGCCCCCCATATTTGAGGCTCTCTGTGTATGCGGTATGACAGTATTGGTACTATGTATGGGTGTAGGCTCGATCTTACTACCAGATCCTACGTCAGTAATAAACTCTACGCCCATACCGTCAGCTGCATTGCTTGATTTATTCCTGGTATATGATAGGACAGGTACAGTGGGATATGACTAGAGATAGTGTGAGCTGAGTGCACATCTATTGGTGGACCATCTGTTGCAAAGATCCTACTGCGATGGTATTTCATTAGCCACCGCAGGTTACGATCGTCGCTTCAATATATGGATTCAATGACCCCTTGAAGTTCCTGCTTGATGTCATATAGTTGATCCTTTCAGTATATAGTATATACATTGGTGCATTTATACCAACAACAATATCACAAAATGGTGAAACGAAATACTATAAATCAACACGGAAAATGATCTGTAATCGCTTTTCACATGAGCGGCAGTCACGTTTCGGCTTTAGAATTCTCGATTCCCATTATATTCTGCAGTATATTCCCATTTTATTTTATTATTGGCATTGTATTTATATTCCCAAGCTAGGTACCAACTACTAATAATGTCAGGTTACACAAATATACAAATTAGTATTTGACAGTCCTAAAAAAATTGATTTCTTTAAATATTGTGTAAAATTCGAAAAAAGTTATAGTTTGGCCCAAATTTGATATATTTACTCCCAAATAAAAAGCGCGCGTATTTCCCTGATTAAATCTTGGATGCAATGCCTCACTCTTTAAAATGCTCCTGACAGGCCTTAGTAGCTTCACTGGGTGACTATGAACTTTGTGCAGTACTACGAACTTTATTTATATGAAGTGTGATGAAGAGTGTATTTAATAAGAGTAAATATGTCCAGTCATTTGCTTGTTGTGAAAAGTTCACTCATCTCCGGCTGTGTCTCAGGGAAATGAACATAGCATACGACGAGTCGAGACAATAAGGGGATGTACGGAATTTTGATAGTGCTGACATCGACATAAGAAGAAAACCAGGATGTGCACCCAAGCTTTACCGAGCAAATAAAATGTTGTATTTTCAATTCACTCGTGTTACTTCTTGTTTAATTCTGACAACAGAGTGGTACATTCTTCGTAAATATATTTTATTTTCATGTTCCAATATTTGAGAAGTCATTTTAATCAAGATAAACGAACATCGCAACCACTCATCGAATGCTTCAATAGGTGCCCAGTTGAGACGCTATCAATCGGACTAAATCAATCAGTTATCAAATAAACTGAACCAAAAAGCTATCGAATGCACTGATTCAACTAGGTATTAATTAAACTCGTGTCACACTCGCCTTGTTAATTATAGAATCTGAAACCGCTTTGGAAATGCTTTCCTCGAAGCCCCACCTCCGCAGTAAAGACGTCACGGATCATTCTTTTACTGTGCGTTTTAGATTCCCTTTATTGGTCTGACAGCAAATCGGTGATATTTGAGTTTTAGCATACATATGCAGGGGGCACCCCATTCGCACTGCTTGGGGCGTCCGATAGGCTGCCAGCTGTACTGCTTCCATCTAAAGTGATAGTGCGATCGGATTGGGGTACAAGCGAGCGCTCGGAATGGGGAAATTGTGATTCTGAAACTTGTCTAACCTCGCTCTTCTGCGATTTCTGTCTGCGAGAGCTACGTCGAGACTTCATCGATTGTACCGAATGCAAAGTATTGCCCATTCCCCCACTCATAGTGAGATCAATTGGATCGTCAGTTGCTATAGTCAGGTTCACAGCTAAAGCGATGGTGTAAAGATTAACAGCATTATCAAGTACCGCCAAGCCGAATACAGGTATTACTACATTAGGTCCCTCAGCCAGTTTGACCCAGACGCAGACGGTTACGGCTAGTGTAAAGAGTATACTGATTGAGATCGCAACAACTGAGCGTGTCATCAACTGTATGCGCGTATCAGATGTAGTAAACAAGTCACCCCATCTTGAATTAGGTCTATCTCGGTGTCTTACGACTATGTTATTACATAACGGTCGTAAGAATAAGTACCCCATAACAAACTGATTGATTAGCTGAGCCGCCCATTTGAGATGGAAACTGATTTTTTCAAACTTGAAGACACAGGTTAGACCACCACAATCTTCCTGGGTTGTACCTTCAACAAGTGCATGGACAACGATCAGCGTGACCCAGTTAAAAACAGTTGAGAATCCTCCAATCCACTTTGTGTACTTCCACGAAGATGAATTTTTGTTACTCGCGTAAACCTTAAAAAAAAGGTGGCCAAAGCACAACGCATTGGAAGCAGACATACAAGTTCCATTAATAGCTTGTAGAACTGTGCAGTTGAAGTCATCGGAGATGCCAGCGAACGTTACTGTCAACGCATAGAGCGAGTATACGACTGCCAAACATCCCGCAGCCAGGCCACTCAAATTTACAACACCACGATTAGATGTGATATAACGTTCCAAGAACGTGCACGTAACTGTTGTGGAGACAAACAGCGCGATCCCAAGCGCAGCCGTCTCGAATAAGGGCACGAAATTATCCCGCATGCTTTAGTGATTCGTGAAAAGACTTTCCTAAAACAAGGTCCTTTTAACCACGAAGATATCATCTAATTATGGCGCGTTTTCGAATTGCGTGTTGTGCTTTTGTATTATTTTGTTGCCTTTGACACAAATATACTAAATACTAGAGATAAAACTACTCTGCGGGTGGGGACTACTAGAGTAGAGAGTAGAGTGTAGTAGAGTAGTAATAGTAGGTCCCTGCCGAGCCCAAAATACATAAAAATTTATTTTTAAAAAACAAAACAAAAAACAAACAACCAAAATGCTTTATTCAAATTGTTTTGTTTTTATGTTTCTAAAAATATTTGTTTTAGTTTAAAATATTTTATGTTTTTTAAAAAAGAACCCAAAGTGTAAATCTTCTCTTTTTTTAAGAAACCCAATAACAGTATACAATATGTTCAAACAGTACAAATATACGAATGAAAAAAATGAAATGAAATAAAACGATGTTGTTTTTCAAAACCAGCACAAATCTTCTTTGTTGAAACAAAAAAAGAAAGTACAGTACATATGTACTGTACATATTTTTAATTAAATATCTATGTATGTACAATTGCACATACATACATACAGTATTGGGAGGGTTTTTTCTACAAAACAAAACTAGTAATAGTAATAATAATATCAAAATAGTAAATTCGTCATTTTAGAGGCTTATTTATATTTGTGGTTTTATTTATAGATGGCCTGAATTTGCGCCAAGTTGTGGCTGGTTTGACCCAGTTCTGGTACAAACCAGTATTAGCCTAAACTTTTTAACCAATAGCCCGAGCGGGATGAGATTTAAAATGCGTGGCTAACTCGTCAAAACGAACATATTATTCTATTTAACGACCAATGAAAGTAAATAGTTAATGTACCTCTGGGTCAACCTCTATAGTAAAAATCCCCGTCTTCAAAAAACCTATTTACTGTTTTTGTTGTCCACCCCTGTAGACGATAAGACGTTAGAAGCTAGAACTGAGGTGCTATAAATAAATAAAAACTGGACTTACTGATGAGACTTGACTCACTTGCGTAAATAAGAGTGATGAGAGTTATATATGAGAGTGATATGAGACTATCTGTCACTGACAGATATCAAAAGTCAAAAGTCAAAAGTTAAAAAACTAAAAACTGTGAAAACTGAAACATAGGCTTCTGACATACAGTGCTGAACTGTTGACACTTGACACAAGTTGGCACTTGACAGTGCCGAGTTGCTGACTGCTGACAGTGCTGAGTGCTGAACTGCTGACCGCTGCTGACAGTGCAAACTGCTGACTGCTGCCTGCTGACTGCTGACTGCTGACTGTTGATTGCTGACTGCTGATTGCTGATGGCTGACAGCCTGACACGCAAGAAGTCAGTGAAGTCACAAACTCACAACAACTTCACTTCCACTCTGTCAATAATTTATAACAAATTATTATATGACCTGGTTTCAGACATGGTCGGAGAGGTTGCCAACATATCAGAAATGTTTTAAACCTTCAAAACTTTCCGACACGTTGGAAAAGGTGGTCTGAAAGTAGTTTCAGACCATCCATTTTACGGGCGTCCACAATCATTTCAACACTTGCTGACTTGCAAACATATCATTGTATTTTATTTTTATTTTTAAATGCTGCTTGCTTTTTTGTCGCAAGACTTGATGTCCTTTATTATTTCAGCACGGTCATTTTTTAAAAACATAGTAGCAAGTGCACGTTAGAGACGTAAACAATACACAGGTGAAACACTGTTACGACAATCTCAAATATGCGCCAAGTAAAGTATAGAAAATCATATGTATTTTTATTATTCTCTGTATTTATTAGGCGTCAATTATGGTATCTGAAAATATTTGGTCGGTGACATGTCGGAAACTCTATACTACGTCAAATACTTTCCGACATGTCGGAAAGATTTTAAGCCTACAATACTTTCCGACACGTCGGAATCTGAAACCAGGCTCTCGCCTACGATCACTTTAACAGCGATTCTCGCCTGCGACCACTAAGTCTGAGGCTTTCACCTACGACCACTAAGTCTGCCGCTCTCGCCTGTGACCCAATCACAATAATTAGTTATCACTTAAATTTTTCGACACTCACACAACATCAACCGCGCAGTGGCAAGGATGTGTGACTATCTAAGATAATCCTTTTTTTTTGGGCACAAATTCTATTCGCTCTGTGGTGGTTTTTTTATAACAAACATATACGTATTTATTTACACATATATACACATATAACGTATTTATTTACACATATATACATGTATAAATATGCATATACATATACATATACATATACATATACATATACATATACATATACATATACATATACATATAAATATGCATATACATTTACATATATATAAACATACACATACACATATACATACATATATATATATATATATATATATACATATATA
>NW_014038841.1:0-2969 GCF_001186125.1 Sphaeroforma arctica JP610 | reverse complement strand
TTTATATATACATCTATCTAATAAACACACACATGTATATATATATATGTATCTGTATATATATATATGTGTACAATATTTATATGGATGTGTATATGTTTATTTATATACATGTATATGTATATTTGTATATGTGTATATGTGGATATGTATATGAGTATATGGATATGTATATTTGTATATGTGTATATGTGTATATGTGTATATGTTGTATATATGCATAGCCCCCTGAATAATCAACAACTGATCTCTTTTTTCTCAGCTATGATACGTAAAAGCCCATACGTAAATGTCAGACATAAAACGGGTCGCAGGCGAGAGCGTCAAGTTTAGTGGTCGCATAAAAAATACAGGACAGGTGATAAACTGATATAAACTTGATCAATTGGAAAGTGATAACACGCGATTTTTTCTCTTTCGTTCTTTTAAAAACAAAAGTACTCTATAGAGTATAGTGAGAACATGCCACAAGGCCATAATGTCCATCTGATAGAGCAAAATCACATCTACCGGTATGTCAGATCTCAACTACTGAACCACTGTCACTGAGCAAATAATACAGAATTTTAAATGCGAACCAGTAATACGTTCTAGATACAGTGTACAGTGTACCCTGTATAACTGTACGTTTAACTGTACAGTACTGTACTGTGTAAATACACTCCTTCCAAAGTTCCGGGGTTTTGTTTCAAAAAGTGTACACTCCTTCCGAAGTTCTGGGCCAGTCCAATGGCTTTAAACCGGCTTGTGTTTAAAAAAAAAGAAGAAAAGAAGACAAGTCTGAACTCTGAAGACTGAATTTTTTATCTCACAAATCACAATTCACACTGATTCGACTGATGTCTGATGTCTGATGTTTTTATTTTATATATTTATTTTGCAAAAACAATTCAACACAGAACAAAAAAAAAGACAACAATGTCTCATAAATAATTGAAGGACTATTGGTGATAAATCCAAGAGGGGTTAAAACCTGAGATTATAACTGTAACTTGATTCGTCAGAGTTTGAAACTTTGTTCCTGCTCACACTTCATTCACAATTTCACAGGTGTGTGTGACTGAAGGAATATGGATCGACAAAAAAAGGGTTGAAACGTGCGGACTGAGAGTCTGAGAGTCTGAGACGAACTCAGAAGCTCAGAGTAGACTTCAAAATTTAGACTTTATAAAAGTTCAGAGTGAAACAGCTCAGCATTTGAGTCTTAGTAACTGATCTGACTGGTTTTAGCAGCGTAGCCTCAGGCCCTCAGCCCTCAGGCCGCTCACAACTCAGAGCTTCAGCCTTCACTGCTTCAGCTCTCAGGGCTCAGGGCTAATAAGCTCAGATGTCGGGGTACGAAATATATAGTTCCAACTTTAAAAAAAAATGTTAAATTTTATATATATATAAAAGTTATAACCTACATTTAGGACAATCAATGTATGTGCAAGATTTTATTTTGGAAGCTACACTCACGCTGGGCCATGAAATTGAGAATAGGCAATCAAAAGAGATTTGAGCGTTTCAGTTGTGAGTTGTGACGACTGTCACCTGAGTGACCTGGAAAATGCACATCTAAATACTATTAAAGTTATGTTACAACTTTTGCAATAAAAAAAGAGAATGTTTATTCGTGGCATAATAAAGGTTGCAACTTTTAACGCATTGTGCTTAGGCTCATGGCCTCAGGCGAGTCTCAGACTCTTATTAGTCTCAGTCGGCAGGCCTAACAGTCTCACACCCACAACAAGAGGTAGGCTCACTTTCAGCAGGGCCTCAGGGACTGTCAGGGACCCCGGGCCCGGGCCACTCAGAGCTTCAGTCCTTGTTTTGTGTTTTTCGTGACTCGCAAGTCGCGAGTCGTGAGTCGGTGAGTCGAGAGTTGAGTCGTGACTCGTGAGGGGTGAATTTGTGCATAGAGCCATAGGCCCATAGCCCTCAGAATCCTCTATTAGTCTATTTCTATGTTTCGTTTAGAATTTAGAGGGCTACGGCCTTTGTTGTCTCAGGCGAAAACCGCAGTCAAAGTGGTCGCAGTCTTAACAAATATCCCAAAAAAAAAAAATGGACCCCCAAAGAGGCACAACGAGATTTCTCCACAAACTATTGGGTTTTTTTTTAATCAAAACAAATGTCTTATTTTTTTTTACACAAATTTGGCAAACAAAACTGTTCTTTTTTCAGAAGGCTATGACAAAACTACAAAAAAAAAAATGCCAATTTCGAAATATCTAAATATAAATATTCCACACTGTTCTAAACTTCTCTTTAATAAATATTTAGGTCTCTTGTTCCACACTTTCTTTCTTTTTCATTTTTGATGTTTTTTGATGTTTTTTTGTTTTTTTTCACAAAAATATATATTTGTTTTTTTACCAAAAATCAATAGCAAATATATATAATAATATATACTTTTATGTTTTTCTTTTTTTTAAATACTAAAAAATAAACATTTCTACTTTTTCAACCCACTGTACTATTTATTTCCATATTTATTTTCTTCCCCCCAAAAAAAAGAACAAACAAGAGTCGGAATTTGACATCCAAAAACGGAGAACCGCTATTTTGGCGGGTATTTACTTGTGATCTCTAAAGTTGAGAGAAAAAATGAAAATAATTCGTCAAAGAAAAGATTCGAAGTTCTCGAACTCTCATCGAACTTTAAAAAAATCTATGCGATTCTTGGCTAACCACAGCAGTTGACACTTGACGGACTCTTGACACAGGTCACACAGGCCCCGGCCCCCGGGTCGTTCCGTAGTCATAGTCAATTTCAATTCGTTATTATTGATGATATCGATAACAGCCACGTTAATATACAAATAAATACATAGTGTAGTGAAGGGCCACTAACGACGCATAATTCAGGCAGGCACCGACTGTGCTACACACCATCCGTTTCACAACAAATACTATTACGCCGTTTAGGATCGAATAGCCGCAGGTATCTAATACCATATATATATATATATATATATATACATATA
>NW_014038842.1:1069-11923 GCF_001186125.1 Sphaeroforma arctica JP610 | reverse complement strand
ACACTTGGTGCGAGCTTCAGCTCTTTTAGCCTGCGCTGCAGCCTTCATGGGATACTAGCCAGAGCTAACCTTCAAAATTTCCTGTGGTAACAGCTAGTTACCCTATATGTATCACACTTGGTGCAATCTCCAGTTTTCTTAGCCTGCGCTGCAGCCTTCATGAGACACTAGCTAAAGCGATACGGGGACAGTATCACTTTGCAGTAAGGACAGACACTCGCTTCACTCGCCCTCTTCTTATTTTGGGATGTAGGACACTCATCCATAACAATAACTTGTCTTACCGCGCCACTGTCTGATCTCGGACGTTTATGGACTCGTGGTGCCATCTTGGTATATGATTAACGTACGCCGTGTTTGCTATATGGTTGACGTGCGACATGCCATATCTCATACGTTCTCTGAACAACCGGTTCGGTGAGGTCATAGAACACATCTTCCTTCATCAGGTTTTTTATTCACTATAAGGATGACATCTACCATCACCTGCTGCCGTAGTAAGTAGGTAGCTTGTATCTTGCCCGTGTTCCTTTATCTCTCCTATAGCATTTTCGTCGTTCGGTGCAATACATTTATTTCGTTGAGGAGCTTCTCTAGCAGATAATCTACAAGATGATGTGTTAGTCTGTCACTGATTATATTATGAACAGAGTCTCTAAACGTATTCTAAACGTATATTGAAAATGTGGAAAAGTTACTAAATGTATACAGTCACTAATTCTTTTGATGAAAACGTACTGAAATACTGATCAAATATGTACGAATATATATTTACCGACAGTTCTACTTTTTATTCTATTTTGCGTCGAACTTTTGGCAAAAGGTTTACAGCCTCGAAAAGCCACTGAATGTACAGGAGAAGTCCCCAAATGTATTTTAAAAACTTTATTTGGAATAAATTCTAGAAGGGAATAGACTATAATATAAAATTAGCTCCAATTTTAAGTTTTGTGGACAAGCTATCTCTGAGCCCCAAAAATCAAAACACACACACACAAAAAAAAACTAGTTTAACACAACAAGGGGAATTCAAGGATCAAGAACTCATAAAAAATTTAAATACAGCGTTTCTTACATCGTACTAGAAAGAGATTTAATCCTATTATGTAGAGATCATTGACCTTTGATTGCATCACATCCTTTTTATCATCAGATTGCTGCTTGTTCAGATGCAGGTCTTCTATATATGTGGATAACTTCGATTTTCTGACACGCCTGGTCGAGTTCTTTCACCGCTTCCTCTAACACATTGGACTGTGTTGCGAACTGTACTTCTACCTTTGGTAAATGGTTGTTCTATTCATTTGAGTTTGAAGATATTGGAACGTTTGTAGAATTCTCAGTTAGAAGTTTTCGTGTACGTGTACTCTTGCGCTGCAGTATGTGTTATTCTTGTAGACTATCTAACACTATCGCCGTCCTGACAGCCTCTTTTTGCTCATGATCATCCTCTAGAAGTCCTCGTCTTGCTATGTGTGTTTTGTACTCTAAGTGAGTCATGGGAACTGCTGTAGGATGTAATTTTTTAAATTTGTTCCTCGTCTCAAAATGCTTTGAAATACAAGACGGACGTGTGATGACAGAGAAGTATGTACAACTTGAATCGCTTTCGATGCCTTACACTATTTTCTTGAATCATTTTTTGCACAGCACACACTGATATGTTCAATTTACTGCATTAACAGACTGATGAAAGTAGTTATCTGTACGCACTTAACAGGCTACATACATATGGGCTGACCATCGGAATTGTGGCCGGTGATCTGCGCAATCTGCGACTACTCAAGGCTCGACTCAAGGAAATACCTTACATGATCAGGAAATATAGTAAAGTCACAGTTTAAGAGGCATACTGCGCGCACTTTAGGTCTGATACGTCTCGTGCTGGCCTGGCAACACGCGGAAGAAATCTAGTACAAAGAGTACTAAACTTTGTTATGCCTGGATCTATAGCCGATTCAGCGCCAACACATAGTTCATTCACTGAGCTTATGTGTGATGAAACAATTCTTCAAGTGGACGCTTCAAGTGGACGGTGCATACAGACAAATTGGCCGATTATATTTCCATAATATGCTTGAATTCGTGACTAAGAATTCAAAGCAGCAGGTAGACCTATCATAGTTCATATATATACACAGTTCAGAACAGAGACTTATTGGTTGCATTGTGCAAGAAATATAGAGCATTTAAGAAATGTGCAAAAGATTTATAGAGTTTTCTGGAACGCGTCTTCACTAAGCATTGTAGTTATGATAGCGCAAAATATTATGGCGATTACTTTTACTTTTTAGTGCGTAGTATGGGGTGATGTAAAAATACGTCCACACAACACGCTTACAGATGTATCGAATTAGCAACAACTACTTACAACCGTATCTAAAATATTGATATATGTACATGTCCGCGATACACTTGCGAAGACGAACACAATTGAATCGCATTGGATCAACAAACGGCACAAATTGTCAGAAGGATTGGGCCAGCAGATGTTTCGACGGCAGAGTTTGATATGGTTATAAAAATGATGGTGAGCGCGAACTTCTACGTGGGTTCACTGATGGCATAGTCTCAGATGGAGATCTTAATATCCATAGGCAGCAGATGAAGTTTACAGACTTGTATTCGATACTCGATGTTCTTCGGATTATAAGATTGGAGATTTTCCGGCATCAACAACATTTGATTAGAGGCGGTTGTTGGTTCACAACACATCTTGAGAAAATCAACGAACAATTTGGACACAGACACACTACACAGATTCATGGATCATTAACTAACATTGCTATCAAAATGATATTTAGAGAACATGGGTAAAATATTCAGTAAGAAAGCTTATTAGGTGCTGCAATAACATACCAAAATACTTCAGGAGGGGGCTACTGATGACTGGATACTTGGATATTGTTATGGAAGACCATAATCAGAATACTGGAAGCGTGTAATCGGCATTCGAGAGACTCGTGTAACATACCCAGAAACAATACCCTGATAAGAAAGAATAATAGTTCAAAGCGATATTGCAACGGGGTTCTCATCATTAGATAACTTTTGTCAATGCTCGAGGATTAGTAAGAGACTAGAAGCTGATGGTTTCGAATGGAAGAATGCGCGTTGAATTTTTAAAGAAGCCCAAGAGGACAAATCTGTCCGTGATCTATATTTTTCGTACGGTGCCAGATACATGAATTGGATTATGTCAATAAAATATACTACCTGCCCATTCAACAACATCTATAAGGCCCTCGTCTACTGGGATAAGGAAAAAGAAAAAGACACCTAAACCATAAAACACAGTTGTTCGCAGAAGTATAGCCACTCACAAAAAGAATCGTTCATGGCACGTAGGAGGTTTATGATATGATATTCAATCCAATTTTGCGGATGGCGTCAGCTGAATCCATGAAACCCATACGCCTGGAAGGATACTATAGCCTGGA
This sequence comes from Sphaeroforma arctica JP610, assembly GCF_001186125.1. Lineage (NCBI taxonomy): Eukaryota > Ichthyosporea > Ichthyophonida > Sphaeroforma > Sphaeroforma arctica. The sequence goes on along the minus strand of NW_014038842.1, from coordinate 8,483 downwards.
GTAATTTTGCCACGAGGTTGTCTATGTGCTTTACAAAGTCGATGCTCAGTATGCGCTGAGACAGTTGAAATCTCAAGTATTTGGAAGCCTGTGGATAGGTGTCAGAGAGTTGCGCCGCCATGAGCAGGGGAGGTATAAATATATGTCTGTTGGGAGTGTTCGCATTTGGGAGGCCTAAACGCGTTGGTGTGATGAGATGTCATTTGATACGGAGAGATGGTACTTTTATTCAGCATTGACGATATCTTTCGGGGCTTGAGAATCTCTTGTGCTAGACCGGATTGGCGTCCCCAAATCAATCGCGTTCAGGAAGGGTTACAGTCGAACAGACTGCGGAATCAGGATGCGGGTGTCATTTACAAAGAGGTAGGAACGGAGCCTACCCGTAGAATTCAAATCACCAGCTGATTTGAGCCCGGGCTGCTGTAAGAAATAATATTTTTTTCTGTTTTTGTCTGTCTTTAATATTATTTATTTATTCTAAAAATAACAAACTATTTCTTTTAACTAAAAATCGCGTATGAACCGGGACATAATCTTGGGGCAATCGCAATTCAATCAATTACCAATCCTTATTTTCTCAACGGGCACGGAATAAGCAAATACTACTGAGCAATTCATGTTTTTGAAGTAACCTCGTACGACCAGTAGTTCAGGAGTTACAGGTACACAAGTAAAGCACGGCAGAGCTATTTCGGGTAGTTGTAGACCCAAGGTTGTGAGTTGTTATATGTGTGTAGAAGGGTCCCAGAGACCGTATATACTTATTATAAAGCACCTAAACCCACCCTAGAAGCGTATAGTAGCGTAGTATAGTTCTAACGTCTATCCATGTCTGGGAATGGTATAATGACTATTCGATGAACATTCAATTGAATTAGGTAAATTAGTTAATTTTGCACGAGAAGGGGCTATGGCGGGGTGTGGCTGCGCTCCGCAAGTGACTTGCAAAATGTGTGCGTGTAATCATAGACGTGGACGTTGTGTAAAATGTGATATAGTGCTTGCAAGCGTTGCAAATGTGAATGCAATGGAGGTTCAACTGGAGGATTTAGACCTGGGCGACCGCAGGGAAAGAGGATTATAGGTGAGGTAGAGCGAGAGGGATCAAAGCATGCGTCAGCCAAAAGAGCCCGAGTGGACATCGCAGAGAGTCTACGCACAAGTGAGACTCCGAGTACGTCTATTAGCAATCAAAGTAGTATATATACTCGCATGGAAAGTGGTACCAACGTGACGATAAGTACAGATGAGAACGGGCGTGCCGACGTAGCGCGTGCTTTTGGGTGGAGTCAGAATTCAAGGAAAGCTTAGCCTAGTGCCGAATTGCGTACGAATAATACGGAATTGGCCGCGAAGCATGCAACAGGATGGAGCTGCATGAGTCAGTTTATGTCGAAAGCATTTAATCATTTGGCCTCGATTGTTTATCCAGCCGATCCCGGTTTACTTTTGTCAGAAGCTGCTAAGATCCCTGGTGAATCCTCAAACACGAATCTCACAGTCAACAAGGACTCCAAAATCCTGCATGCCACAATAGAAATATAAAACAACACACCCAAAAACTCACTATAAAAGCGCATCGCGCGAGCGATATTGGTCAAAGACTTATCTACTAAAGAATTAGATACATTGAAGCAGAACGACGAGTTGACTTTATAGGATATGACGATTACAGAGTTATGACTAGCGGTATTAGTATAGGAGTCACTAAGCACAGTAGAGCTAGGTTCAATGTATCCGACCTCGAAACCGCTACAAAATTCATATTTTCTGACGAAAATGTATGTTTTATCCTGGGGGACGAAGACTATGAAGATAGGGCCAGATGAAGTAATTGTACTGCCAGCTCTAACTAGACGGAAGCCTGCGCAGGTGGTGCACAAAGACTACACTGTATCAGTTCCTGAACAAGACCAAATAGGGAAAACAAGTTTTATGAAGATACTGTTAGCAATAACAAAAAATGATGAAAAGCCCATAGACGCCGTAGACTATGTGACTGGATGTCTGGTGACTGATGTTATAGATTCCATGCTTCAATTAAACCAAATGAATGCAATTTGTGTAACTTTGTGCAATGGGTTGTGGCAGAGATTAAGAATACAGTATCTAAAAGCGAGTATGGAGGTACAGATGTTCGGGAAGATGCATTGCATGTACTCGAAGTTTGTCGAGATAAGTTGGAGATTTATGCTGGACATCGTACTCGTGTAAAAAATCAGCAGTATCATTATGATCACATACTCAAAGATATGCAAGAACGTTGCCTCAAGAACAAAGGTAGTACAGAGTTCTTTACTTTAATTGATTGGAAGATGAAGTTTGATCCCGTCTCCTCGAGGGAAACGACTCATGAACACTACGGACAACGAGGAATGAGATAGCATGGATGCATGTCAATGTACTTTGAGTACATGGAGTGGGTGAGAATTAATGAAAATGGAGATGCAGTGAATAAGACTGCAGCTGTTCGCCATATCATCTATGGCGATCAGATACTTGAAGGAGAGAATCGACAGGATAGCTCATGTGTTTATTTGATGATTGAGGCATATTTATATGCAGTGCATGACCGATTGCCGCAGATGACGACAACAGTTCTTGCTTCCGATAATGCAGGCTGTTACAGATCAAAGGATTTACTCATATTTCTTGCCTTGTTGAATTTAACTTGGCCGATACAGATTATTAGATATATTCACACAGAAACTCAGGACGGAAAAGGGCTTATCGATGCCCACTTTGCCAGAGGCGGCGGCGGGCATGTCAATAACTTTATGAAATCATCAAACCGAAACCGAATCACGAAGATAGCGACACCAAAAGGCTTGGCTGCTGCTCTTGCGTGGAAGGGGGGGATTCCGAATTCGTTTGTGCATCTTATAGCAGTCGATAGAGCGGGAAAACTAAACTGTTCATGGACCAGACTAAGAAAATGGTAGAAGCTGCAGCCCAGTACTTTAGTTTAGTCGAGAAAATAATGTTATATTTGAGAGTATCAGTTGTCCACTTGAAGGCGATGACAGGAGAGACTTAGAGAAACTACTACAAAGCGATACTGTGCTACATCTGCGTGCCCATGCATATTCAGGAATTGGTCGTGGATCATTGTTTTAGGGTTTAGGGTTTTGTTTAAGAATGATGATACCTTTGACACTGTGAGTGAAGTTGAAGGTCTGCAGGTTAGTGCTCAGTCAAACGGTAATGGAAGTGCTAATGCAACTGGGGAGGAAAATAGTTATGCTGCAAAGAATAATAGTATGGCTGATGGTGGCGAGTATGAAGATGAAGATACAATTCCTGGTATTGACACAGATGACGATGGCCAAGAAGATAGTAGGGAGCAGACTAGTACGCAAGAAGCTGGACAAGATTATTTATTAGAAATAGGACCAAGTACCGGAGAACATTATGACAATGAGATCGACTTGGAACTAGAGCTTGAGGCCGACAACATCGCTGAAATGGAAGTCTATCCTTTGGACGACTTGGATTTCAATGCAGGTATTGCAGTGGAAGAGCTCGTAGGTTATGGCCCTGGTGATCCAGACACAGGATCGAAACGCTGGTCATATGTGCACGTTGTTGAGCTGTCTAAATCACTATTCTTGGATCACAAGATAGAGGTAGAGACAAGCGCCGTGTTGGAGAGTATAAGGGGATCAAGAATCGAGCTGATATGCTTGCCACAGCTATCAGATCTACAAATGCACTAATCGCTTCACATACCGTAGCAGTACGGGTTTTAGCAAGAGGGGATGGGCAAGACGAAGACCGTTTGGTAAACAATACGGTACATCATTTATCAACCCAAGATATTAAGGATATGTTTGAAATGGGCGAAAGTGATTATTCTTTAAAGATGCAACCTGGATCAATGCTTGCCCAGCTCAAGCTGATGTATCCTGGGCGGTATTCGCTTCCAGGAGAAATGGATATACGAACAAAAATATCAACGATGACACAAGCGAGGAAGAGTCTTGAAAGTAGGCGCAAAAAAGAAGTCGAAATGGAAAAGCAGCAGAGATTAGCCGAGGCTGAAGCTACGGATAGAAGCGAAGTATATGTGCCGCCTGCTGGCAAAAGAGCACGTACGAAGACAGAGAGGTTCCCCAAGATATATCAACAAGATATAATGGGTATGGTAGAAGCTGATACTGAGATCAAATGACATAAATTGATACCTGCATTGAAGGTATTACACGTACGAGGGGATAATAGTCTTCCTGAAGACTTTCCAAAGGATGGTAGGATCAAGGCAAAACTTTCGTACTGCAAAACTAAGTCTAAGAAGTCACTTATAAGAGCAAAACTGTAAGAGATCGAACATCTGAATCTGATCCTATAACAATCTACTGACCATTAAATGGCTGATTTCGTCAACGTCGTCCATAATCCGAGGTGTACAGGTCTATACTTCATTGTACGTCTTTATTGATGTGTTTAAAAGATTTCTCAAGCCTAAGAACAGTCTAATAGCACCATCAAATGTGCTGTTATCATGTTTTCTGTGTTATGTATGTGAGAACTTCACAGTACAGCTAACTTGCGAAATATTGTTGCTACGGGGTTGGTTCAAACGAACGAATCGGTCACATTTTCCGGCTTATTCCGTTGAGCATGATAAAATGGGGTTGGATCAAATAGCGCAATTGATAAAAAAAGTCACTGCCCCAAGATTTTGGTCATTTTGTCCCGGTTCATACGCGATTTTTTAGTTAAATAACAATTTCTAAATACTAAAATTAACAATAATCTAAAGATTATAAAAATATATAACTAAATCTGAAAAAACTAAATGTATAGTTAAGACTAATGCAGATTCCCTAATTTAAAAGTTTGGAAGGATGGGCTGCGGAGGAAAGAAGAAAATTGACACTTCTCCAAAGTTGGTGGCGAATAAATAACTATCACTATTATTCAACGTTCGCATTGCCTGGATGGCCTTGAGAGGTCGCAACGTGATGGCTTTTTCCGATATGGTCGCATCTCGCCATGAGAATAGCCCTATGAAAAAGCCTTCAAAAGCGGGATGTTTTAAAGGTCTTGCTATTAGAGGATGAAGTTCAACTCACCACGTCGTCAATAGAGGCCCTATTCATTGCGTCCGGGATTTCCATAGACGGCATCATTGAAGAATTTGTTGTCTCTATCAATGCAATTCCAGTCCACGTTAGAGAGAATGCTACCAATAGCCTCGTACTGCTACCAATAAACATCTTAAATACCTTTCTGGCAGGATGAAGAACTGCGCGACCGGCAAGAAAGTCGAAGCCGTTTCCGATGAAATTTTGAAATTTAATATCACTAGTGTCCAATTTTTATTGCATGTTCATTCCAACCAAACGAAGAATGAAGACCCCGATTATGAGTCCCCTTCCGATGGCTTGACCAGACCCTCAAAGTTGGATACGGATTTAAATTCCTATTCTGGGCCTTCTTCCGGTCAATCTTCCACACCTTCTTCGCAAACCGATGATTTGATTTCGGAGACTTCCGCCCAGTCGTCCCAGGAGTACTATGATGCTATTGGGGAAAATCCAGCGGGGTACGGATTTGACCTGGGGGTTGACCCTAGTCTTTACCACCACAACGACCCTCGTCTTGACCCCCAGGATGTCCGCTGATATGACCACCGGAATGACACCATTTTTTATATTGATTTTGACCCCGTATTGACCCCTGGGTGAACAAGGAAAACATTCTCATCTTTAACTCCACCGTTGAAGAACTCGTTCCGTAAGTTAATCATTTTCCACAATTTGGATTAATCCCGATTGTTTTTAAATCTGCTGATAACTGATACGGCATCATCCCCTCCATCGTCGCTTTTGTGTGGAATGTTGCCTGTAAGTCTTGCCTTAGCCCAAAGTACATGAAACTAACATTCTTATTAACCTTTTTTTACCGACACCTAACCTATTTTCGAAGCTATCAGACCCGTAGGAGCAGCCGGAATCAGTCTGGCAGAAAGCAAGAAAATGATTCTTTTTAATGATTTCGAAAAATCAGAATTCATATCAAATAAGGGAAGTGCTGAGGATACAACTCCGAGTAAGATTATACAACTCTCGCTGTAAAACCTCGAAATGGCTTTTTATTTAATGAATTATTTATTACTTTCCTTCTCGTTTTCCTCACTTCTGAATAAATTGTATGGGTCTTGTGAACCCGATAGTAACCGAAAAATTCAGTTCCGCATCCACGCTGAATGGACTGATACGAATGACAGTTTTTTGTCTTTTTTTTTTTCAAATTGCAGGGACAATATAGCTGGTCTGTCCGCGTCGCATAATTGTTCCGTTCCGTTCCTTTCAACCGAATGGGGGTTACCTTCGTTGGTACCGTTCTTGAAGATATTTAGGATGTCAGTGTAATTGAAACCCTATTTTGTCGCACAACAAGCTCCTCGGACCTTGTTTATGACTATACGGTCGGGTGACGGGCCAGGCCGTCACGGACGTGACTAAAAGTACTGGGCTCGCGACTAATGCGTAATTATGGATACAATACATGTGGAAACCCAGCATTTCCAGAAGTATAACGAATACCCTCATTCTTCCCCTTCCCTATATGCTAGAGGCTGTGATTGAATTGCACCTTGATACCGCCGTTGTGCTTATGGATTTTACCGGCAGTGCTTATACGATTACTGATGATTCTTTTACTACTGATACAATCGAGCATTCTTCTGATTTTGTTGCTGCTGTTGAAGATAGTCTTGCGGACCGACCCCCCCCGCTTCATTGCTATTTTACAACCGCATCGCACTTTAGATTATTCAGGGCGATCCAGACACAACCATTGAAACTTTCAGAACAGACATGAAGTCTATTTTCGGCGTATTGAGAAATAGCTCAGATACCATCGACATTACAGAGGATGGTCTTTAAATTTAATCACGCCGATGCCTCGTAGTACCAGCTTCTCTCGGTTCTACCCGTATCCCACAAGAACCCGTCCGTAATGCAAGAACGGGGGTCGCTGCGGGTGGTTATGAGCGGGGTGAGCACCTTGTTTACTTTTTCCAGGCTCTCTCTAATGCTAAAAGAAACTTTGAGGGTCAGAATATTTCCGGTGTTTCTTGTGGTGCCACTGCTAATTATATCTCAGACAACACCATTTGAGTTATATATTTGTATTTGACGGTAGATAGCGTAAAGTTTAGGTGTATTGATAGTTCAATCACATAAGGTGCCCGTCTTTCACTAAGTTCAAAGGACTCGTCCCTCAGTTAGCTGACCGTATTCACTCAATACGAGGCAGTACTTTCAACTATGCCTTGACCATAGCACTCTCGTGACTTAATAATTTCAATTTTTAATTATTTGTCTTATTACGGCGGGTGATAATAATAGAAGTAGGGGTCGCATATGAATTGCGGAGTGTAACTGCCTTTTTGTCGTCCATT
>NW_014038842.1:0-889 GCF_001186125.1 Sphaeroforma arctica JP610 | reverse complement strand
CTACACCTTGCATTCTTAATTCTTACGCTTAACTGACGCGTGACCTTACGATTCTAGAGGTTTAAGGTTTTAGAGATAACCCTAACACCCTCTCACTCAATAGCAGAGGAGTCCTGTATCCATCGTCGCAGATTACCGCACCGTGTGCCTTCCATCGTTGCCTCACTCGCCCCGAGCTTCTCGCGGCAATTCGACAATCTTGACTTCTCTTCAATTTTCCCAGAACCTCGCCAACGAATATGTAGACATATATAATTCACCCAAATCGAAATAAATAGCATTATCCCTATCATCACTAATCCCATTTCAACTGGTAAAGTATTGATATACCTACCGTATTCGTTTATACTTGCCGCGGTGAATACTAAATTTATGCAAGCGCAAAAGATAAATATATCAAAAGTATGAGAGTGAGCGGGACGATGGTTAGATCAGATGCGGAAGGCCTCCGGGCGAGGAAAAGGGTTGATATATTTTGTCTAAGAAACGATACTTTTTAACAGTTAAGTAGAAAGTTGCTGGTGCAACTTATGACCCGATAAAATCGAATAATACAGATGATAGTACGCACTTCTGTTTAAATATCTCATTCGATAGCGGTGAAGAGGTTGAGGATGAGGGTGGTTCAAAGGATAACAACGAAGGGCCTAACCAATATGACTGTCGGTCAACGCCTTTTTACTACGGTGTAATGAATGAAGCGAAATTAGAATTGACTGAAACAGAGATAAAGACCTTATCTTATACAAACAGGACGGATATGATTGACAATATATCTATTTCGAACGACACGGTGGGTGATAAATTGCCCTATGTTTGTATACCTGTATAGTGGACTAATAGCAGAGCAAAAACTGGATAAAATATAAAGGGACATCTTCAACAACGA
>NW_014038843.1:6262-11928 GCF_001186125.1 Sphaeroforma arctica JP610 | reverse complement strand
CTTAAAATGGTTTTTAATGGTTTTATTAATTAAACCTTTTCCATTTAACATATCAGATATTTGGATGAGGCCATTAAAAGGCATCAGTAAAATACCAAACATAAAAGAGTTGGTCTAGTTCTATTAATAGAGCTTTATTTACTTTCCAATTTTATTTATATCTGAATACTTCGGTAGCGAGATGGCTCAACCGAATATAGGTTTCTAGGGACTATTAACGTTACCTAGTTGATCCTCTGATAAGCCAACCAGATGTGCCAGTCTGATGAAGGCTAAGTCGGTAATTCTTGATAGTGGCAAGCTATTGGTTAAGACAATAACCAAAGACGTCAAGAGTATTTTTATTTTTATTTCTTTTTTCTAAAGATAGGATTTTACGAGTCTCTCGGATTCGCCCCGGAATAGAGCGACAACGAAACACTAAATAAAATCCCTTCGGCGGAAACAGTACTGAGAGGATTATATATAGGCAATGTCTCAGCCTCACAATCCCTCAGAGTATTGCTGTTTTCACGAGGCAAACCTAACTTTATTAAATGTCTCATTTCGTTTATTTATATCGATATTTACACGATATATAGAATTTACTTACGCGTTTATTTATTCTAAGGCATTAGTATCGCCTTTATTAGACCGAATCTTGCATCTTTGGCAAAGAATTCAGTGCGTGGTGTTTCTCGAAGGGCTTTACATTTCGCCCTTGCACTGTCGGCCATCATCAGGGAGATGGGCGGGTAGAGAGAGTCATCTGGACGCTGACTGACTGGCTTGCCAAATGTGCGGAATCCGAGGGTCTCCATGATTGGATCTCGGATATCCATGACTCTATCAGCACATATAATGCCACCGTGCTCTCGGGTAAAAGACCATGTCACCGTTTTTTATACATACGGGCCGTATATATGATGGGGTCCGGCGTTTGGCCCTGGAGGAGAAGTTATCTAACATGCTACTGACTTCTGAGGGTCTATCAGCGGCTGTCCGTGATCGCGTGGTTAAACGTCTCAACATACGTGCCCAACAGGCGGCCCAACGCTTTGCTGACCGGTTGCGACTAACCCTCCCGTCGTTTCCAGTAGGGGCACACGTGCGCTTCTGGCGAGATGTCGGTGCGCACAAGCTCCGTCGGAAATGGTTTGGTCCAGCGCGCGTCGAGCGAGTAGACAACGTCAACATGCATGTATTTGTCATATTATGAGCGAGAGTACAAGCTTCATCGCACGTATATTGACGCATACCATGAACCCGTTGATCCGCACTCTGCGGAGCTCTCCAGCACAGAACGGGTCCAACTGTCAGGAACATATGCGTCGTGGTTATTACGAGAGTCGTCATTCCGATTTGCCACACCGGCAGAGAAGAATGGATTGGCACGTCTTTTCAAGACGCTTCCAGCGGCGCAGGGATGGTTTCACCGTTCACAGTACGCCTGGGATAAGTTTTAGGAATTGGAGAAGTTGGAACGGGCGGGTGATGCTTTGATGAAAGAATATCGCCAAGGGGTTTTAGATCATGATAAGCTCCCCGACGAAGTGGATAATTTTTGTGTGCAGCACGGTATTGGTATTTCTCCTATGTTCAATGCGATCAATATGGGGTATGGGTAGGTACAGTGACGCGGACAGATCACGCACATAAATAAGCTATCATGTACACTGTTAGATTGGGTACATTAAAACCATTTTATAAATATAGCAGACATGGGGGTGGGCGTGGTCTACGTGTTTGGGTGTGGCCGGTATAGGATTGTAGTTCCAGTAGTCCTTGCAAAATGTGGTCTTGTTCAGGTATTATAATGCGTACTGCAGGTGCCAACCAATTTCTAAGTGCCAACATCTAATTCAGACGCAATATCCTATGTGACACGTACTCGTGCCCATTGTTCGGCCACATAAGAGTGCAGATGCTCAGGATGGTTGGCGTACACGACAGGTACTGCGGGGGCAATTGCACTACCTGTCACAATCAGATTCAGTGGGCGCAAATCTATTTGATGTACTGTAGTCACATGGTTACGCACACGTACTACGTCATCCGTATACCTGCGGGTGGCTTGGCCATAGGGGTAACCAACCCCTTGTTCTTCATCATCGCTTGAGGCACTCATCAACGGTGGCAACTCCTCATCCTCGCTATGCACAATGGTGGGGTCTTCGCGGTGTAGAATTCGAATTTGTCCAGAAAACCGGTAGCTCGTCTACGCCAGAATTGGGTCTCTTGCATGGCATTTACCACTGGATCTATGTGCACGGTATGTGTTTCAACCGAGGGTGGGGATTTCGACCGTGCTCGTGGGTGACACATTATGTTTTGGCAGAAGAACTTTTCAGTTCGAGTATTTAATAGAGCTTACTCCAAACTTTTCCTTGACTTTGTAGCAAACGTATCCTGAGCACAGAACAATAGTTTTTTTATGTGTTTTTATATATATAATATATGTAATGTATTTTTTATTATTAAAAGCACTACAAAAAAATTGTTGTTTATATATATATATAAAATATTTAAATTACTCTTATCATTAAAAAAAAGGCACCAATTTAAATATATATAAATATATCTCTGTCATATGTAGCCTCCTAAAATAAAACGGAGGCTATGTATGATGTAAATATCTGTATGTGTTTACATAACCTTTTTTTTTGTGCGTTCTTTTAAAACAAAACAAATAATAGTGCTCAATTTATGAGAAAAATAAGAGGCTATGAAAAAGCGATAAAAAATATCTCTCTGCTAACAAGTTCAATGCTTTAAACGTTAAAACTTTTATTACTTGCATATAAGCGTTAAAGTTCAATTTTTATTACATACCTATAGATTTCAGATTGGGTGTAATTTCTAGGTCTGCAGATTTGTCCCCAGTTGAGGCTGTTGAGCGCGCCAAATATGACAAAACAGGCCGTCGGTTAGGAATTGGGATATGCGTCATCAAAGTTGTAACGAGCTTATGATTGGTCGACACTCTCAATATTGCCCATTTCGTGGATGTTAGGTGCACATTCGAAGTGCAGTTTTTAAAATTTTGTTGGGCATACTTGAGCTCCATAGCCGTTTTAAAGTATATAGAACATGAAAATAGGCGTTAAAGCTCAATTTTTGTTCAGCATACACATCGTAATGAGCTTATGTAACTCTGTAGTCTGTACTCATATTGCCTTCTGAATGTGTAATTAAAAAAGGCTACGTATGTACATACATATAAATATATACATATCATAACCACCTTCATTTTTAGGACTCAAAGTCCAACTACTAGATTTAGAACCACTAACAGAGTTTATTTATTGGTTTAAAAAAAATAAGTTTTACAAAAACTCATTTTACCTAACAACTGACATCCGAAATGTATGCATCTTTCCAAAATAGTATATATATCTGTGTCTCAAATAAAATAATAAACAGTAGACTTTCCCAGAGGATTTTCTTGGTCTAGTAGGTTATGGGTTTTACTTACTTCTACTAAACTCTCTCAATATGGAAGCGGATAATACAACTACCTTATCTTCCCACAAATGGACTCAACTCATCGATGGCCGCAATCATGACCTATGGCTTTCTAATATTTTCGTTGCTGCCTCCGCTGACACAAAGGCTGCTCCACTCGTTCTCCAATTCATTCAAGACGGCCAACCTGTTCCTACTCTTGGACAGACCAAGTTCTTCGTACTGTTAAGAGCACGTTTAAGAATGTAAGTTCCTCGTACTATTAAGAGTACGTTTATAATTTATGTACTGCTTAAGAATACGTTTATAACGAGTCCAATGTGGAGGCCCAGCTTATTACACAGCCCCCACCCAGCAAGTTGCTCACTCAAGGCTCACTCAAGCTGATTATGGGTCAAAAAGCGAGAAAGGCAAAACGGGTTGAAAACATTAAGTAGCATAACATATAGTTAATGTTTCTCAGGCGGAGAAGTTAAGCGTTCTCGGTTACCCTGTGAGTTTTGGGCTTACGTTCAGTAGGTCCGTGGTGGTCGACTGGACGTTTCTTACACTTCAGTGTCTTAAGCACATATGAAGGATGAGCATTAAAGCTCGGGATAAATGCTGTAGGCGGATAAGTTTTTAACTTCCGTTCCTTCAGACGATGGAAACATGCTATCTTTTTCAGCTTGTGACCTATGCAGGCGTTTACGCCATTTCCGATTAAAGGCTTTTAAATAGTCTTGATTATCGAAAGCATCTGAAGTCAACTCAGCGATTGTACCGTCTATAAATCGTGTACGATAGTATGTATAGCCTCCTTTATCCGTTCTCCATATAATGTCTTTAAATTCAGAACGATCAAGAGGGGCATTAGAGTCATGTCTTCTTGCGAGTATAATCTTTGTAGTCAGAATATGACTTGTGCCTATATTAAACGCACTAGAACCATCGGGGTTATTTACCTCGTACGTTCCACTTTTAGTGTCTGCTACAGAGATTATATATGGATCTATCCATTTAGATGTTAATACAGTAGCATCGGAAATACGTTGACGGATGTTAACTCTGCCACCGACCTGATACTCTGCTATCTTCTTGGTAGTATTACAACACTTTTGCGTTTTTAATAAGGTTATATTGCGTATTTCTCGCAAGCAAGGATATACATCGTTGTGTATGCGTTGTACCTTCTTTAACCATGGTAACTCATGGTGATCAGATTCGTCCTTGTTAAAGGGGATTTGTAACTCACTATATCTGCCACGAAAATAGTGAGCGGGTGTTGTTCCTGTAACCGGATCAGCATACTCGTTCATCTGTGTTTGTACCCACTTAAGGTGGTACGGCCAATCATCTGCATCATCCGTTAATGCAGTACGCAAGAAGAACTTAAGTCTTCTATGGCGCGTTTCAATCGCGCCTTGCGTTTGCGGCTTATATGGCACACCTCTCTTATGGCATATGCCTGATACGAGTACTAGCGATTCCATTACGTCATCGCAGAACTCACTACCGTTATCAGTGCACATAATACCCGGCCACCCGTGGTCAGCAAAGACTTGGCAACATAATTCTGCCACGGTCTGCGTATTCTTATCCTTTAATGGATAGAGCAAGTTAAACTGTGACGCCACATCAAAAAGTGGCATACGTAACGGTCGCCCGTGTGCTCGGACGTGGGCAGGTCAACTAGATCAATGATGACCCTGCGCCATGGAACATCTACAGTCACTCTCTTAAACGGTGCGAACCCATAGTGCTTGATCTGATTGAGATCACAGTCTGTACATGACTGATATACTCTGTCAACTAAAGTTGCCAGCTTAGAGTCGCGATCTATTTCGCTTATCATCTTTAAGTGCGTCTACTACGTTTTGGTGCTTCAGCTTATGGCTTTGCGTCAGCCAAGAAATAATATTTTCATCATTCTGCTCCTCCAGAATAAAGGTAGGGTGGTGAGAATCCACTTGCGTGGTCTCTAAGTCTGTAGTGTTTCCAGACTCCTGTCCTGCTTTCGCATGAGTGTCATAAGTGCGCTCATATGCGTTAGATACACCTGACTTATTAAATAGTCGCATTATATGTGTATACGCTTCAGGTTGTCTTTCATTATTCCCTTTAAAAATAGGGTTTGAAAGACTTCGGGTTTGGACTGTATGTTATTAACAGAGTCTTAGCTAGAGACTGACGCTTCTTAACAGTAGTGTCATTGTAGATTGTATTTCTTGTGCACAGACTTT
>NW_014038843.1:0-6242 GCF_001186125.1 Sphaeroforma arctica JP610 | reverse complement strand
AATAGTATGTCTCCAGAGCGTCTTCTTGACGGCTCGGGTACCCTGATATAGGAAAGTATCTACTTCCCTATCTAAATATATTGGCTCGCATTGTATCATGCATATTAATTTATTGAGCCACTCCGTAATGGGCAACACAACGTGATGGTAGCTTTATGTATGTGAACATAATTTAATAGCTGGGCAATAAACTGCCATGGTGGGTTAGCCCATGCATTATGTTTGGAGAGGTCTATTTGAAAGGCGTCTCCTAAAGGTGGCACAAATATCTTTTGAGCCAATTCAAACCACCTGGGATTACATTTCCAGTCAGTGGCTAGTAACTCACGTACGGATTTATTAAAGTCCGGTACGAAGCGTGATAACATATCCGGTAAATGGTTGTGTATTCCTGGCAGATGTTTTATATCAAAATGAAACTTTGATATTCTATCATGCCAGCGACTCAGTAATTGTGAGTCGAGTTTCATCTCTTTCATATATTGAAGATATTTCTGATCACACATCAGCGTAAATGCTGTTCCGTATCAGTATTCTCGGAAGTGTGTTAGTGCTGCCACTATGGCTAATAGCTCTTGTTTAACAGTTGGATAATTCAACTGTGAAGCATTCATCGCTCGACTAAAGAATTGTATATATCTAGGTTTGTTATCTATAATCTGATATAATACTTCTCCTAAGGCTAAGTCAGAGGCGTCCGTTGCTATTTCAAAAGGTACGCCATCGATTGGTCCTTGTACATCAGGGGCTTGCTGGACTGCGTGTTTGAGCGCTTTAAATGCGTCATCACACTCTTTAGTCCACAAGTCTCCTAGTTTGCCTTTATGACATCTTAAGTGTCCAAAAGGTTTAAGGTAATCAGTTAAGTGTGGTACTCCATCTGAAAAGAAGTTTACAAACCCACACATGCTGTTAACATCTCTTCCTGTAGTTGGTGTTCGCCGATCTAACAGGTGTTCTACCTTACCGGGGTCGATCTTAATACCTACCCCAGATATACGGTAGCCTAAGAGCTGTATTTCGCTCATGGCGAAGTGACATTCTTCTCGTTAATGTTGAAGTTTTGTTCGTTGAGTCTCTGAAGGACTCGTCTGACTAATTCGGCGTGTTCGCCCGTAGTCTTAGAAAAGATGACTATGTCATCTATATAGACATGCACGTTAGGCACGTCTGCAAACATTTCTTCCATTACTTGTTGGAAGAATACTGGTAAAGAGTGTAACCCGAAAGGTGCACCTCTGAACCTGTATTGTCTACCTTTCCACGTAAAGCTAAAGTATTTCCGGTGGGGTTCATATACCTGCATTTGATGGAATCCTTGTGTAAGGTCTATATTTGTAAATACTGTAGCACCTTCCATCCTTCGCAGTTGCTCGTTAATACGAGGTAAGTGAAAGCTATGAGTCGGCAATAATTTGTTTATTGGACTCATATCTAAACATACTCTGACTTTCTTAAACGATCCGTCAGAGTTATGTTGGTCTACGGCTAGCAGCGCCAAGTTAACTGGCGTCTGTTGATAGTTAATTTCTATCACTCCATCTGCTAGCCATTTCTCAACTTGTTCTTTTACCACAGCCTCGTGTCTCCAGGAAAAATAGTTCCTTGAGGGACACTTTAACTGTGTAAAGTCTACCTTGGTTAAGTCAAGGCTGGCATATCCGTCGTTAAAACGGAACTTTGCCCAATCTGTGATCTTTATCTTCTTATTTACTAGAATCAGATCCATGATTTTGTTCGCAAAGTCAGGTATTAATGCCTTGACTGTGTCTGACGGGGGCTTATATGGATTCAGACAGTTATCGTCTGACTGATCCTTTAACGGATCTATGTTATTTGGTAGACCAGTTACGGTCATACCTAGAGTGAGTAAATCGCTCATTCCGACTGTAATGTCGTACTTCTGTGACATCTTAACCATCACAGCTTGGGTAGTGATAATTATATCATCGGCCAAGGAGATTTTAACATCTATGGCCAAGGTATCACACTTAGCAGTTTTATAATCAGCTAAAATGAGGTGAGTTGTTTGTGTCCTCCTTTCGAGATCTTTCATTAATGCAAAGCGATCGGATATACATGATATTTCTGAACCTGGGTCAATCAACGCAAGGAGTTTATTTCCATTGCAATAGACAGGGATTAATACACGAAGTGTGTACAGGTGGATGCATGCCTGCCATTCCGATAACCGTTAGGGGTCAATTGGTACATGGCATACCCACACTGTGCGTCGGCACATTTCTTAATATCCTTAAATGGAGGTTCCCTGTCCTTCGCCTCCGCGCGTGCCCGTTTATTGGGTCGCGTGAATAGAGTGGAGTCACGAGCACGTGTATGTTGGGGTCTCTCATTTGAGGTCTGCCTGGATACGTACCCGTGGTCGGTGTGCTCCAGCGGCTTCTTAACAGCCGCTTATCCCTTCGATGTTACTCGATGTGCGGGGAAAAGAGTGGATACAGTATTATAAAACTGTTCCCACGTAAGTCGGGATAAATGAAACTTTGTTTCACGTCCCTTGTCTCGAGCCTCAGTCGCGTGTTTACGTCGCAACTCGGTGTACAGGCTCTCACGGTCGTTATTCCCTATGTTCTTACAGAACACATGCATAACCAGGAACTCGTACCATCGCTGTGCCTTGTCCTTTGTTATATCTAGACGTTTAAGGTCAGCATCAAGTTTCGGAATATAACTCTGAATATGAGTATTCTCAACTGGTTCAGTTAAGATTGAACTCAGTCCTGGACTTCGCATGTCCTTGCTTAATAAGGACGTAACCAACCAACACACAGCTGGTCAGTCACGACAAGTGTCTAGCTCATGCTGGTGTCGCTGCAGGATCAAGTAACTTGTACCTGTATAGTCAAACGTCTGCATTAAAGCGGAGATCCATTGCTGGGGGGCGATATCATTCGTCTCCAGCATGACCGTAAACGCATTAAGCGTACGGGTTAGCGTGTCGAGGTCATGGTTGTTTATAAACTCGACCTGCTTACTGTTGGCATTCCAGTTCGACTGAAGTCGACTGATCCGTCCATTTTACTTCTGGTTATCGCGGTGGTCTTGCCCACGTTGAACCTGCAGTAGTTGGTCTATCCACTTTTGCTTAATAGCGATTAGATTAGCGTAGTAGGTGACGTTGCTAGCGTTGTGTAAGTCATGCGCTATCTCCATATGTAGAGTATAATCATATACGGCCTGATTTAACACGGTTACCTCTTCAGATTGGAAATCTTCGGCAGGCTGATGAATAGCGTGCCGATCGACTCGATTAAACTCGATGTCGTTGGCGCGCTTATGGGTAGCTTTAGTGCTTCGAGAATGTGCCCCAAAGTCCTTAATAGAAGACTTACGCTTCTCGTTAATGTGAAGCTCAGGTGGTATAATCACCTGTGGGTCTTGATGCATAGAGAGACTATATCCCGTAGACTTTGGTACATGGCGTGGGGCCTTTTCCAAATGGGGAAGCTCCTGCTGAGTCTTCTTTCTTGTCTCGGGGTTTATAATATCCTCCAGAATAGGAGACTCATGTCCAGGGGATATTCCTGGCGTGAATAGTGTCTTCTCTTCGGGGTTTAAATCCGCGAAGGCTTTCGGAAAACATGGTAGTGCGGGATCGTCCGTGACTGGCCTTTCCAGTTGACGGGCGGTCCCAAGTTTCAAGAGCTTGAGTAGTACCGGGAGAAATATGTTTGCGTAAGCGTTTTGCTTTCTCACCTGACTCATAAATCTTCTCTACCTGTTCAATGGTCAGTCGCTTCTTAAGAGCGGCTAACTGATTCTTAAGTTTAGTGCTCTCATCGGTCAACCTACTTATGTGCGATGGTTCAGTGATCTCGGACGTAGATTCGGGTTTGCCACTTGAGCTTGCCTCCTCTTCTGGTTCCGTTATAGATACCTTCTGAGATCCGTCTTTGTCCCATATAATTGGGGACCTTTCTTTCTGAGTTTCGTCAGAAGAATTGGTTGGGGCGCCTTGAGACGTGTCCCTTGTTCCACTTCTTGGCTTTGTAAATGCAAGCTTTGAAGTTGAAGCAATAGTTGGCCCTCGGGCTCTGTCTGTAGGGGTAGTCTCCTTAATCGGAGTGGCTATATCCTTATACGAAGCATTGTCCTGTTGACTATAATTGTCGGAGACAAGTGGTTCGGCTACGATGCGGTTAAACGCATCGGCAGCGGCAGCGGTTGCTTCTGCGACAGCAGTAGCTGCGGCAGCGCTAGCGGCTTCTCTCTCCATCTTCTTCTTATCATCTCTACGCTTCTTAGAAGGAGTATTGTCTTTCTTGGTCATAATCTTTAACATGTCTGCTAGCTGATCTCTTAAGGACTAGGTTGGACAAGAAAAAATTTGTGGTAGTTAGTCTACCTTTACGTTTAAGTAGTCTAAGTAATTAATACCTTTGCCAACTTTAAAATGTGTAGGTATGCCTCGTGAAAACAGCAATACTTTTGAGGTATTGTGAGGCTGAGACATTGCCTATATATAATCCTCTCAGTACTATTTTCGCCGAAGGGATTTTATTTAGTGTTTCGTTGTTGCTCTATTAGAAACTATGGTATGTTTCGTTGGGGCGAATCCGAGAGACTCATAAAATCCTATCTTCAGAAGAAGAAAAAAGAAGAAGAAGAAAAAAATACTCCTGATGTCCATGGTTATTGTATTAACCAATAACTTGCCACTTATCAAGAATTACCGACTTAGCCTTCATCAGACTGGCACATCTGGTTGGATGAACGGAGGATAAACTGGGTAACCTTAATAGTCCCTAGAAATCTATATTCGGTTGAGCCATCTCGCTACCGAAGTATTCAGATATATCTAAATTTGGAAAGTAAATATAGTTCTATTAATAGAACTAGACCAAATCTTATGTTTGGTATTTTACTGGGGCCTTTTAATGGCCTTGTCTAAATATCTGATATGTACAATGGAAAAAGTATTAATTAATAAAACCGTTAAACCCCACTTAGAAAACTTAAGTTCCTCGTGCTATTAAGAGTACGTTTATAGTTTACGTACTGCTTAAGAGTACGTTTATAACATAGAGTCTAATGTGGAGGCCCGGCTATTACACTATTGTAATCCTCTCTTTGCTGCATGTATGCGTTATCCTTTAGTATTGCATAATGCATTAAACTATTCATCTCATTTCCAAACTATATTTTTAACAAATACGTGTCATGTCCATATGTCTAATTGTGGTATTTAGGCCTTACGTTTACCAATAGTGATTCGTGTAACTTTTGTATGACTTAACAATAAACGTCTAGTCTATGTCTAGTTATTTTATTATTATTTTTTAACGTCGGGTTTGGATAATACCGTTGCATTTCTATTTATGAGGGTGCTCAAATGCTATTTTTTAATCTTCATCGCATTGGTCGGTTTCAACCCAACGAACCGCTACATTTTAAGCAGAAGAATATCTAAGGTCTGTCATTTTAATCTGAGCGAGATCAGCCGAGTACTTCCAGAGATATAGCCTTGCGCGCACGAGAACTGAAAAAAAAAAGCAGAATCGAGCTTTCTGCCCGTACAGAGGTGCGTATGGCATCTATAGACATGTTAGAAGCTTAAAAAAATGATATAGTAATACTCTACAAGACCATAGGAACACATGAATATAACTATAGTGAAAGTTCTTAAAGGATTGTCAAAATTCATCGAGACAATCTATTGACCATTCGTTCGTCATGGAATGACCAGATGGAGAACGAGCGCCATTTCGAAGGTTAGTCTTAGTTAATGGCGCCTACATGCATATTAGAAGCTAAATAAATGTACAGTAGTATTCACAAGATCATAGGAACACATGAATATAACTATATTGAAAGTTCTTATAGGATCGTCGAAATTCATCGAGACAATCTACATCTAATGGAGAACGAGCGCCATTTCGAAGGTTAGTCTTAGTTAATGTCACCTACATGCATATTAGGAGCAAAATAAATGTACAGTAGTACTTACACGATTATAGGAACACATAAAGTTTAGTGAAAGTCTTATAGGATTCTATCGTCATGAAATGACCAGATGGAGGACTAGCGCCATTCTAATGTTCGTCTTAGTTAGTAGGTATGAGTGAAAATAGGTTCTAAGAGATGACAAGGGCAGTATTGATGAAAGTTTATTTACCTAATAGATAAACAGATAGTAGTATCGAAACGGGCTATGCAAGTGTACATGTAAATTGATGTATAGATAATTTAAATGTAAATAACAATTTCGGAGGTTAGTCTCT
>NW_014038844.1:0-11932 GCF_001186125.1 Sphaeroforma arctica JP610 | reverse complement strand
TTTGTGGTATGCCACAATATCTTTAGCATCGTCAAATGCCTCTGTTGTTTCCCACGTACCAGGTGTTCGAGTTTAACCGTCTCATCATTTGTGCTGTGTTTGATGATGTGTTTAAACTCAGAACCGCCCCCACAACGCTTCGTCAAGCGGTGGTTCCGTACTGCGGTGTACCAACTCGAAGAGTTCGACCCGTACCGGTTTACCCTTGAATTCGGATGAAGTCGACCAGTCTTTGTTTGTCAACTCGTAACCCTGGCCTACCTTAGTCTTCAGCAGGTATAGGCCGAACAATGAATGCATCGCTTTCGACGTTCTGCCATCACTACATCGCCTCCATCGAAGTGGACCAGGTTGTGGTCATGTAAGCGATTTAAGGTCTTTGTCAACTTGTTCGTATATTTTAACGTGATCTTATGCAGCATAGGAAAAATCGTATACTGCAATTGGTCTAAGCGTTGTGCCCATGTGTCATTGGTAACATGTTGAACTTCGGGCGTAGCGTCGGTGAAATCAGCGAAAGGGACGTGTCACTGAAAGGGGCACTCTTGTGTCTACGCGAGTTACGGAGGTTCTGATATAGCATTGTAAACGAGAGGCGTTCGTCCCATGCCTCTGGTATTGCCTCGCAACACATTCGTATTGACCAAACCAGTACTATATTCCGATCACAGTTCGGCCCCCAACCTGACAAAAATAATACACATGATCCACCGCCGATATACAATCCTTCCCTTTGATGTTCCCTATATATTCATTCTCTGTTGCAATATAATCTGGCTTTTGTATCTAGTTGCTTCTTAACCTTCTTCAATTTTGCACACGCCGGATATCCGTCCGCATACTTCGGCTCAACACCGGGCACCTTGAATGCATGTTTAAACACCACAAGCTCCAAAGTGTCGGCTATACGATGTCTGACGCATTTCACGCCCCAAATCTTCACTCTCAACACCTGCTTATGTATTAGAGCCCTATTATCCACAATAAGACGCTGTCGATACTGCTCCTTGCTTTTCGTGCCACAGACCGGCGGCGGCAATCTATGAATTTGGGGTTGTATCGATCGTATGTAGCCTTTATAACTTTCTGGGTTCGTGTATCTGCGTCACTCTCCGGCTTGTCACAATCCTTGGTTAACTCATAACAACATACATACCCGAGAAATCGCACGCCGTATCTGGTTCCGTGTATCCAAAGTCCTAATTCTTCTGGTAAGGTAGTTCTGTAGCATCTAGGGACCAGATTATCAAAAAGCCAATCCAAATCCCAAATCCCAGAATAATCAAAAATTGAGTTTTGGAATTAGGATGGGAATATTTCAGATATTAGAGTCATCAGAAATATTAGCGGTAGAACCGGTAAGCTATACCGGGACTCCCGCGTGTGAGTGAAACACTCAAGTAAATCCCGAGTCTAGTGAAAACACAAATAAAGATTCAGTTCGGTTCACTCAGACTAGAGACTTTTCCTAGCTGAGATAGCCGTACATGAGAAGAGGTCTATTGTATCCTTTTGTCTCGTAACTTTCAGCTACACTCTATACTCTACAGTTCTACCCAGGCGATGTGAACTTTGACCAGTGGCAGTGTAACAGGACGCTGAGCCTTCTCACGGTTCAAATGATGCTTTTCGCGGTTTGACACCCAAAACACCATCCACTGGGACTGCAAATCTCACATATAGTGCAATTTCTTCTATCACTGCACGCAACTCGTGATGCATTTCCATAACAATTGTCATTTGTACCGTTTTAAGGTAAGATAACACACCAGCAACAAACCACGTTAGTAAAAACCCACCTCGTTATGTTGTTGCCACGTCTTCAAAGCTACCTCCGACAACGCTATTCCCGTGGGATGCGAACAAAGTCCTGTCCTCAGCATAACAATACCCGAATATGAAGCACCATCATACCGTTTCGTACCCAATCACAGGCGTTTTATCTACATCTTTGAAATTAGAGCTGGGATTGCACCTGTATATATATATATATATATCCCCTCGAACAAACCCTGATGGCATCAATGCTAGTTTTCTCTTTTTAGCTGTCTCGCTGATTCATGTCGCCACTAGGGCTTGCTCATAGATATATTTGAGCTGATGTACGTCCACATACCACCAACATGTTCCGCATCCTGTACTCCTGAAAGCTTGAGCGAGTGATAGCCTGACCCGACTGCTCCGGTTCTTTTTCTTTTTGGCATACAGTAGCCAATGCTTTCTTCTTTTTGACTACTCGACAATCGATTTTCTGTGGTGCATCGCTCCACATTCATAACAACCCGTAATACTAGATGCACCCGTATACGTTTATTTCGCTATCTGTAGTAGTTAGAGATCCTACTGGGGGTACTGAATTACCCACGCCTATCTTACTCGAGTCTATAATTGCTTTTAGTTTTTGGCTATTTTCGGTGTATATGATTTTACATCTGAAACATCGCCCAATGCACTTGAGATGTACTGTCCAGTACAATAATCGTATTGCAGACCAATTCTTCAAGCGAAGGGTTTTAGGGTTTAGTATTCAACGAAAATAATCTTGATTGTAGACCAATCTTCACACTGAGTGACGGATTCAAACGAAAACACCTTTATCACATTTGTAGCCAAGAGGGCCTCAAAGTCTAAATTCCAATACTCTTCGAAGTATATCAGCCTCAGTTCTGGATCAGCCCTTAATGTCTCACATGACGGTCGCATCATGTTACCTGACCAACAGAGGCTGCAGCGTTATTCTAGAATCACAGTGCTGCTTTGGCCCAAACTGGAAACTGAATGTCCTCCGGTATTAAGGCACGCACTGCCTTATTCACTTTTGAAGACAAATTCTCATAAATTACAGCTCGGGCCTTGTAGGTTATTGCTACGTTTTGTACATAATTACTTTTTAGGTAACCTGGGTTGCCAAAATTCTCAAAAGTGAGGTTGTGCATTTTCGAAAACAATGTCTTATAGTATGAGTTTCCAATATTGGATCCAATAACTACAAATTTTTGTTCAAGAGGATTGTTGAACACTATCAATAAAGTGTAAGATTTCTCGTCGTGGACAGAAATCGCATATGGCCCTATAAAATACGGGTACAGCTTACCTATATCAGAGTTACGTCATGTCTGATATTTACAATACCACCTTTCTAAAAGATGATTTTTTTTAATCCGAAGATCATCGTTCTTGCGCTTTTAAAAGTGCGACATTACTTTTCTCCCTTATGGTAGAATACACGAACTATTTAGTTGTTCCAGCCACTCAAGTGACTATGCCTTTTCAGCCACCCTGTCTACACGAAGTTGTAGTACGCTTAATCTATCATGGAAGCAATGCGACGGAGTAACACGAGATACCGAGTCCGGTGTTTCACTCAATTGACACTTTGTCTGTGACATGTGACAGTAATATCAATAATGTCCTTCTTCCTTATTGCGGTGCGCAATAGAAACTTAAACTCCCTGTGTCAAACTTCCTTCGCGCATTGTATTTGCGACTTGTAAGGAGCGTTTTTCGTATGTGTGGCCGACATGATTTTAAGAAGACATAACATCTTTAATAAAATAGCTGCCATGGCCATGATATAAGAACAATGGATAGTCATGATCGGCAAATATACGTAAGTGTATTTCTGTCATTGTTTTGGGCAGTTTATTCCACGTCCTAAACTCTAAAAACTCTGTAACGTGAAGTTACGCTGAGCATTTCAAACACATACATTTCATCATACCATACGATCTCTTCTATTGTAGCCAGATCAATGATGGCCCTGCGCATTGCCCAGCTATCACAAGCTTCACATTTTATGTACTCTTGTTTGCAGAGCTTCTGTAAATTTGAGTCGATAAGATCTATATGCCTCGATACAGTGACTATAGCGCCTGTAGCAGAGTGGCGTCAAACTACGGTACTCATAGATCCACTTAGTTGTATCTATATTTGAAGTAGTGGTCGAAGTGTTAGCATCTGACTGTCTATAGCGCGAGTTCAGAGACCTCTTAAGAGAGCATAAATTTTACAGCAGATGTCTGCGAACTGGGAGCTTCGAGGTGATTGAATCTTCGTCGTTTAGGACATACGCTGAAGCGATCTTCTTTTATGTTGCGTGAAAAAGTCGCATCATAGTGTATTTGTACACATGACGGTAGTCGACCACCTTCGTTCGGTAGTCATAGATATGTTCGTTCAAGTCATCTCTGTTACATCTATGTCATACTCAGTATGAAAGCGTTCAGCTAGATCCTTGGCTCTGTTTGGGTATAGTACAGGTGCATATACTTCGTGTGACTTGTGAGTACGTTTTAAGGAGTGCGCTTTAGTTGTCCGGACTTCTATAAAATTTTGTTGTTGGTAGATTGGCATTCTAGTGACAGTCGCAAGGGGTTTGTTAAATTCACCCACATTACATTTGAATACGTAAATGTTTCCAAGCACTTGTGCTATTATGGTCAATACGACATATGATCGTATGCAGCCAAGATGTTTTATTTATTTTCCGGGTACCCATATATAGAAATATATCAACTTTTTGGTCGATGTAATCGGCTCTGCTTGATGAGTGTTTTTTTTTCCCAGAACACGACATAGCGTAATGACGATTTCTTCATGTTGACATAACTTTGCCAAGGCGGGGTTTTCCTCGCGTTGTGTTCGCGAGAGTAATAGGGCAACTAAGTGACCTGTAGTCCGGTGGTACGTCTGCTAGTTTGAAGAAGCGTAGATATAGCTTCAGCTGGTAAATCTCAGGTAGTCTTTTGATGGTTTTGTAGCAAACGTGAGAGCATGTCCCGATGTGATCATGCCACAACACCTGGTATATTTTCTATTGTAAGAAAGAACTGGCAGAGACTGCGATCGGCTTACCACTTGGTTGTGCGGTTTTATACCTTAATGATATAACAAACACTTTTGGTCACAAGCTACTTAGTGGGTACGATATATTTGAACAGTCTTTGAAGTGCACTAAACCCTGATACTATAGCCTTCAGGATCATTAGACTGTGAGGTGGTTAAGCTCGTAACCTTTCAACCCCCCCTCTGAAACAAACTATAGTTTGATATCTACCATCTAATATAGTACATCTCCCACATCAACTATCTCGTCTGTAGATGGATACATCACAATACAGATTGTACAGAGATCACAATACAGATTGTACAGAGACCTTAACTTTTCTAAAGGCGTCGTCATTCAGCTTGCCTTTATGTAAACGCCGGTCCGAAGTATATTGCGTTGGTGATAATCTTGATAAATATTTAGAAAAAACTTTGGCCCCTCTGAAGGAGCGTAGCAGCCCACTTATAGATCTCTTTAGCAAGACTCATATTCAAATATACATAGACATTCTTAAAAAGTCCCGTTAGAGTTAAACTGACACACTACTAACATTGCTGTGTGAAGGTGCAGTTTCTTAGCTAGCTTCGATCCCTCCATTTTCTGGCCCCTACTGCACGTGCTTAGACACCTCACTAATATGTTTATGAGACACGCAGTTTCGTGATAGTGTCTTGAGTTGGGCGAAGCAAACTTTGGATAAGTTGTGCGTAGCCGTTGTTGAACTTGAACTTCACCGACTGAATGAATCCAATCGCTCGTGATGCCTTTTAAAGAAACTAATTTCATTACATATTGCATGGGTGACATATCTGGTTTTAATATATTGTATCTGATTGGCCTTTTATATGTTCTATGCCGTTCAATAAACTTGGTAAGATTTTCAAAACATAGTAAAGTCATTCCTAGTATACAGCAATAGCGAGGACACCGCTAAGTTTACCATATCGGGATGAACCTTACGGTGGTCGAATAAAGTGGTTTTAGTATCTTTTGCCATCTCATGGTTATCATCTTTCTTTTCGTCAAGACCGCCAAGCTCTATTTTTTTTATGCAGAAGGCCAAGTAGTTGGCCCACGTGAGAACATGCTGCAAATTCTTTGTCACAACGCCCCGTTGATTTTGATACCAGTTGGGCACTTCATTTTTTCCTCTCCAGACCCTTGTGCAACGTGTTATATAAAGTTACTTTGGGTCAGTTCACACGGTTTTCTAGAACTACACTGGAAGCAATGTGCTCTGGAGTCGAGATGCCCGTAATGGGCAGCCGTAGCCCATACAGTGACTTCGGTCCGGTTCCTAGTACGTCGTATCCTCGATCTCTAATCTCTTCGGCGACAGCTTGAGTTTGTTGTTTGAGTTTGGCAGCCGGAATACGTCTATTATTGTCGTTATTCATTGCGATGGCCACGAGTTTCGTAAGTTTGAGTTTGAGAACCTCGCTTTTTAATAAGAAGAAAATTTCGATACTTTTCAAATAAGAAGGAATATATAGGATAATGAAAACGATTTCTTTTTTATCGTTCACTTATACATCGAAATTCCGGAAGTTGATTATGAAAAGCACGCGGAGTAGAGCAATTTATTAAACTCAATAGGGCATCGCTCTGTTCACAAGATGAACATAGCGCTGCATGTTGTAGTTTACCCATCTAGCTACCCCCGTTCCATATCACTATATGAAGTGAACCTTCTACAATATTCATATGACTGAACATAGCCTCCTGTCGTTGTAGGAGGCTACGTGAATAAATATATGACAATAAATTCTAGGGCAATATTGGGAATATGGAATAACCTTTACATATATATATATTTTGATTTTTTCATCCTCAATAGTTCTACTCTCTGTACACTGTATATATATCGCGAAATCATGTCTGCACCAATTCAGGCTCAGCCTGCACAATGTTAGAAATGTCAAGTCGTTATTTTATTTCATACATTCATAAATTACTACAATGCATATGAAGTTGATACAGATCGTGCCTGACGAGTTGTTACCATGTAGTTGGACCATTTTGCCAGCTTTGTTGTGCAGGAGCATGGGGAATTCAGTGTGGTATGACCGAGAGCCAACGCATTTGTCGCCATTATGGACACACGACCCCCCCCCCCCGGAGATTTCTATAACAAGGACTATAGAGGCTCAAAATATTTGACGTTCTATTTTGTACTATAGAAATTTGGGAGTATGACGATCACCCTGATCAAAAAAGTCAAGCGAAATGTACTGAGTGGTTCATTGAATAAATTTTCATTCCGTAGCCTACATATGCGCTACGCTATGCTTTCAATAATTTATATTAATCTGGCTGGATTCCGTCCACCGGTTTGCTCCACCAGTCGCTAATTGTACCACAGAGGTTTGACACAGGACGATATATCTCGGGTGTGTGGGCCACTCTCTCCTCTACCAGCTTAAGGGTTCAGAAGCACTAAACTCTGAAATTAAATGCTCCCCACTCTCTAATAGCAGGTATTTTATAGTAAAAATCTACAGAGGGTTCGGTTCTAAATGTGAAGACCAAGACCGAGGCCAGCGCCGCTGTATCAATTACTATAATATCGGTTTAATAGCCTAATTCCTTCGGATATGCGCTCATTCGGCCAGGAACTTTGTCGTGGCCGACTCAATGCCTATGACCTGAGAAGTGATGAACAATGTAATATATAGAAAACGATTAGTGAGGAATAGATAGGCTCAAGGTGGGGAATATACCGAGGTCTCCTTCTCAAGGATAGTGATTTTGAGGACTCGAATAAAACTTTGGAATGGATGATTAAACGGATGTACCAAACCTACACCGTGTTGGTTCAACAGCTTGTACACAGACAATTCTTAAGCATACATAGATTCGACTGAAACGTGCGCTGCCCACCCCGGGTGATACGATAAAGCACGGTTGGATGAAATCACAAGTGTACATCGAGCTATTGTATGCCACCAGCGCAACAATAATACGCTACTCAGAAGCCTTGAAGGAAAACCTCTCGGAATGAGATTCACTAGTGTCTGTAGTTTCAACTTCGCACATATTGACTTGTTGACACTATATCTTGTTTGCAATAAAATAAGGATCATACAACGGCATTACGCTAGTTCGTTTTGACACCGTCACTGCGTTATCAACCACCCAAGGCAGCACCTTGTGACTTCATATACGATATATATCCGACAAGCCAATACCTTGTGATTGTCGCTCTGGTCAATGGGTGGTATAAATGCAGCCTCACTCCGGTCCAACCACTTCTCCAGGTCCGCATCCGATACGACGCCCAGGGGGTCATCGCACACCTGCACCCGATCCTTCTCGTTTAGGACTCTCAAGATATCATCCATGGTCAAGGCTCCCTTCGTCGCTTCGCCATTCGCAATTACGCCTTTGAATTTGTCTGTATAGATGGATGGAAAGATAGATAGAAAAGGTACAATTAGCACAAAACGAATTATCCGGATGTACCTGTAGCATTTTCACACCCACCATTGAGCTGATCTATATAGATAGCTAGATAAGATAGATGCCAATAGTATTAGGCATATTATTCGGATGAACATTTAGCCATATTCACTCACACGTAAACTGGTCTTGTATGGATAGATAAGTAAAACAGATGTATGCTAATAGTATAGGGCAGATTATTCGGATGATCATAAAGCCATATTAACAAACTTTAAACTGGTCATTTCTGGATAGATAGGTAAAACAGATAGTATTATACGAATTTTTCGGATAAAATTTTGGCCATTTTCACTCACACTTTTCAATTTGTCTGTATAGTTGGATATATGAATAGAAAGATAGATAGATATCATTAGCACTAGGCGAACTATCCGGATGAACCTTCAGTCATTTTGATTCACACTTTTAGATTGTCTTTATGGATAGGTATAATAAACAGATAGATGCCAATATTATTTGGTGGACTATTTGAACAAGCTTATAGTCATTTTCCCGGAACTTGTAAAAGGTCGTACCTTTAAGTATGAGCTATTTAAAGATACCAGTCAGTGAATGGCTTGTGCTGGCGTATGACTTTCGACTTCCGCGTACCGCGAAATCTACGGCTGACGCAAAAAACAAAAACAAAAAAAACACGAACACAGACGCTCCTGACACTATGCGAAGGTGCACACATACGAACATACACATAACTGCGAGTCACAACACTTTGCAGGGTTTTAGGGTTTAGAAGTTTAGGGTTTTAGGTCAAAATAACACAAATCGAAAACACAACACAGCATACCTTTGTGCACCACAAGCTTCTCTAACCGCCGCTTAGTTTGCGCTTTGTCAAAGACTCGCTCCTCAATAGTGGCGTTTGTTACCAGCCTGTACACAAGCACTGGCTTGGTCTGCCCTATCCGGTGGGCTCGGTCCATGGCCTGTAAATCCACCTGTGGGTTCTGTAAGGGTTTATAGACGTAAGATATCATGTATCGAAGTATTCAGTGTTGTGCAAACAAATCCATAAAATAATACATGTAATGTATTAGAGCGGTCAGCGTTGTAGAATTAAAAGCACTAATTGATACATTTATCGTATCAAAGTGGCCAGTGCTGTGAAATTGAATACGGTAGTCCATATGTGCATCGTATCAAAGTGGTCAGTGTTGTGTCATTCAATACATTAGTTCATACATGTATCGTATGCCGTGAAATGATGCAGTATATACTGTGAGAACTTGCACGGCATATGTCTCCCGACATGAAATTCGACGACAAGGACAATTGATCGACCGCAAAGGAATGTTCACATACCCAATTGCTGACTGTCGTTTATGTAACTGTGATTTCAAATCCTAGAGATTGATTCCCAGACCTAATACCCAAACACTTACTTGTCGTAGATAACAAAAAGATAGAGACTAAGAGACTATACAACTCCCCAACGAGAGCGCAATGAACCCCAATAGCCGACACACCACAACAGTTGATGAGGTTTCCACTCTCTCCCTAAATATACAAACAGATATCAAAACATCCTATATATATAGATACTGTCCAGAACAATCGAAAAGCCCGTTAGCCGACATAACAATTGGTGAGCCTATCAACCGACAACATTGCCATCCACAATCGCTACCGGCTGCAACCACCGTCTCAGCCAACACTGAATAACAATCCCGATACCAGTACATACCCAATCGCTGTCGTATATGATCACCGTATCTGCCGATACTAAATTGATGCCCAGACCCCCTGCGCGTGTACTCAGAAGAAATACTGAGCGGTTTTCATCGTTCCTGAACGCCTTAATCTCTGCTTCACGCTCTTCTTGTGAGGTAGAGCCATCCAAGCGAGAGTATTGTATGTCGCGTAGGTAGCAATAGTCCTGGAGTATATCCAGCATTGAAGTCATCTAGGCATAGAAGAGTGCGGGAGCGCATGAACAGGGTTTAACGGGTTAGAGCATTTGAGGTAGGTAGTATATATATTTATATATATATACACATACACACACACACACACACACTCACACACACACACATATATATACATAGATACATAGATACATACATTTCGACACGCCCACCCACCCACACACACACACACACATATATATATATTATATATATATATATATAATGCAGACACACAGACGCACACAGACACATACATACACAAAGACACTTAAATACACACACACACACATATATATATAGCATATAAATGCATATTATACACATCCGCACACACCTGTGAGAAGATCAGCACTCGGTGCCCTCGTTTTTTAAGGGCCGGCAGCAAACGATCGAGCATCATCAGCTTGCCACACGACCGCACCAGGTCCTCGTCTATCCTGAACTCACCCTGATCTGTGAGAGGATAGTCCAGCAGGTACGGATGGTTGACTACCTTCCTCAGCTGCATGACCACGTTGTTCATCTTGATATTAGTCACCCGATTATCTTGTCCTAGGACCGGTTCCACGAGCGATTCTGCATCTACAGGCGCTATATAGCCGTCGTTGCCAAGTCCATCGCCGGTCACGTTTTTGAAGAACTCTGTATCCGTGAGTTCTTTGTACGACCTCTTGGTGACGCCTTTCCTGGATGGTTTCCTGGAGCTGAGGCTATTGATATTTTCTACATTGTTCAATTTGTCTGATTTGTCTGATTTGTCTGATAATATCGACTCTGCTTTCGCCTCGTCCGGTCGAGATGCGGCCAGTACGGCGGCTACGTTCTTTTCGAGGGTATATTTGTACATGTTCACTGCACGAAGGGATTAAATGCGTATGCTATTAAGTATATAAAGGTTAAGTATAATATAAAGGTGTTGTTGTGCATGTTCACGACCACAGGTGATTGAATACGAAACGGCGTCTAAGTATACAATTAGGAGAGTATATGTGCGTGCTCATTACATTAAAAGCAGACAATGATAATATAATAGTATGCGAGTATCTGTGGGGAAGATATTACACAGGCCCTTGCGTCGAGATTGATGTTGTAGTAGAAACATGATACGAGAAAACCAGCAGAAAGCTAAAGAGCCATCTGGAAAGACCGTTAGATAAACACCAAATAAACGCTTTATCACCAGCATACTATAGGTCATTGTGAGCTGCTATAACCATAGCAACACACTGGCGTGTACACACTAACACATGTAACCCGAACACACTATAACATATACCTTTGCACATGTAATTCAATTATCGTACTACCATCAGAGATTATCGATACCCTCAACAGTGGAATCCTATACTTCAGAATACACATCAACACAATGAATGCAAACAAATACAGCGATCCGACAGAAATGATACACTGAAGTGAATATAGCTAACACCGGTTGATCACCCGACTCACATTGTCGAGCGGTCATTGCCGCCGAAAGAACAATTTCTTTTTTCGGAGGGATGGAGTACGCAACATCCGTCTTCAGGCGTCGGAGTAGAAACGGTTCCAATATGACATGCAATTTGCCTAGAAGGTCTTCTTTGGCTTCGGCAACAATTAACTCGGCGCCTGCAAGTTACAGCATGGTGTTACGATATAGTAGATAAAGAGTAGAATATTGCCAAGAATCTAGGATTGGGTAACGTGCCATACGTATATATATATATATATATATATATACGCACAGACACATAAC
>NW_014038845.1:5416-11936 GCF_001186125.1 Sphaeroforma arctica JP610 | reverse complement strand
TATATCCCAAATTGTGCCGTTAGATTTGGTCAATCATATACGAATCGTCGAGATGTTTTATCGATACACGTATATGAATGAAGTCGTGCCGTATGTAAACATACTTGATGTTGTATTATTTTCTGATGTATTCATTCAGATTTGAATCTCTAATGGTTCTTATCTTTTGTACGTGATAGAGATATATGCTTCACGTTATTGCATATGCCAATATTTCATTACGGTGTGACATACACTAATCATGCCGCTCCACCAGCATCTCATGTTTGTCGTCGTATCTTGAACAGCGCTCTGCAAAACGCCGAGTCTTGTTCTCAAAATGCTATTTCTATAAAACTATGCTCGTTCATTATAGGGATTTCGGGCGCCCCACTGTCTCACCTATAGTAGCATATTGTCACATGATAGAACAAATATAGGACAAAATCACTACGGCACATCCTCAAGGTTTGTCTAAGACCTATGTGACATTTCTGTGTAAATATCACCTAACCTGCTCGCCGCCTGATAGACTCAGTTCTCAGACTGTGACTCGTCACTCGTCACTGCGGCAGTCGACGACTCGACACGCTCGTATGTATTTACAGCCTTCTAAAATACAGAGAAGGCAATGGTATTTATTTATTAGGCCTCGGTGTTTCTCTATTTTATTATTATTAATATTTAATTGAAAAAACACTTGATGTTGCGGTTCTGAGAATCTGAGTTGTCACTCTTGTTGCAGTTGCCGCTTGTGTCAAGCGCCACTCGTCTCGCACTAGTTTCAAGTTTGATATATAATAGAAAGTACGTAAATTATAAACGTACCACGAGGAGATCTGAGAGACTGAGACTGAGACAGGCCGAGTCTCTGAAGTCTGAGACGCTCGAGTCAAACAATGTGCTATTGTGCTAAACTTCATATGACCATCTCTAGAATGAAAAGTAAAAATATGAGGGAGAGCGAACAAGTCCGTACTTTTACGTATAAATACCAAAACGCATTTTTTTAACAATAAAACCATAAGCATCCAAGTAACCACCACTCAGTCACTCACTAAATATTTTACTTTGTCGCTAATTTTGTTTCATTGGACCATAGGTTTTACTTTGTCCAGCCGGCCAGTAGTCACTATAGTTGCGTGACATAGAGGCCAATGAGAAGACTTACTGATCGACTAGATGGTTCAATGAACTAATCCATGTGTTTGTGTTGGTCTGTTGGACTAATTGTTGCATATTGATGGGCACTCGGACAGTAAATTTTTATGACCCTTGCGACCGTAAAATGAGATATTTTTAGACATACCAAGGAACATATCCTGATCAAAATTGATATCAAAGTCTCTAATTATCCCTAAACTCCTAAAGGTTGCGCCGCTGCAGTGATTGAATTCGACGTTAACAACAAAATTCGAGTTAGAAAATCCGAAAAAGTTCATACAAAGTAGAGCGCCGCTCGTAGATTCTTGTCATACGCATATGCCAGTGTTAATGATTTCATCTCCAGATTTTTCTTGCAAGCATATGCCATTACACGCTTGAAGCAAACTGGGAAACAACACGTGAAACAACACCGCATATGCAATCAATCATCTAGTAGGAACTAGAAACGCCAAAGCTACAACGATACAACAACAAGAATGTTCTGTAAAACTAGTCAGCGAGCAACAGCTTTCTTGCTGCTCGTTCTATTTAGTAGTAGCATCCACCAATGCAATGCATTAGTGAATGTGACGAGGGAAATGTATCTATTGAGTTCAGAACAACAGGACATCTGCCTCCAAGCTGATACACCACAGGATCCAGTACGCAAAGTGGTATGTGACACGTCATCTTAACATCAGATGAAACGCGAGTAATTGGAAACTTCACGCGTGCCCTTTCTGTATCATGTCTGCAGATCCACGTATCAATACAGCAAGAACCACACCAATAAACCAATAGTTCCTGTATATAAGATGTTATTTATCGTTTTTTTAGTTGTTGTTCTGTCAACTACACTTTCGCACTCGCACTAACTTCACAAAAAAAGGACATATATATGATAGAAGATGTGGGTATTAAACATGTATGTATGAGTTGTGTTTCAAGTGTAAGTTTATCTCAATACGATGCTACAGGTCGTAATTCTTAAATACACCTCGTGTCAGAGATATGAATACCGTTTGCTCTCGTCAATCAATCCTTGAATCAGCAAATCCAGGATTAATTTTAAACGATTTCACTGAAGAATACCTGTTTAGCTAGTATGCGCATACAACACAATTAGTCAACTACACCGACCTGACCTGGTAGCAAGAAAGGTGAAAATGAATGCAAATATACCATTTGTTGCAACACGGCACATATGCACATTAACACGGCTTTTTCATATAGGGCATTCAATACATATGGTAAAACCATCAGTATGCACTGGAAAGCATATGCACTCTCATATTAAACATTAGCTTTGATATATTCGCGAGTCAAGAAGCCGATTAGTGATTGTGTATAAAGAGTTTAGTTTCATATGTCCTCGAGTTTGTAAATATGTTTTGTCAATAGGATGGAAATGATCAGTCCTTGCATCCTAATCGGGCTACCTACCCATTCGTGCGCCTCCAATATGTTATTTTGACAAAACTGTTGGGTACGTACTTAAGTCAGCTCACGGATTTACATTATTTTCAATGTTTTCCCCTTCTGTAGCTGTGCAACGGCGATGACAACCAATTGTGGATTGCTAAAGACTTCGAGCGCTTGGTTTTCAGTAATGTGCTTTTCCCAGATAAATATACGGACATTGGTAATACAGCCGACATCAACGCACTGCCCTACTGGCAGTTGGTATTTGGCCAGGGATATGTACGCCTGACAGAAGAGCAACCGGAATGTCCTGT
Source organism: Sphaeroforma arctica JP610 (assembly GCF_001186125.1). NCBI lineage: Eukaryota > Ichthyosporea > Ichthyophonida > Sphaeroforma > Sphaeroforma arctica. Next base: position 9,075 of record NW_014038845.1, on the reverse strand, counting down.
CACCTGTGGTTGGGGTGTGTCTGCGATTAACTACGAGTGTATCAATGCTAATGGCGTACCCCCCGCCGGCTGGGTCAATGCCTATTGCGATCCCGAAGATTACAGAGAATTGCAAAAAGAGTTTGTGTGCCAGTTAAACGAATGTCCTCCCGAGCCAGGACTATGGAGCGAGTGGTCTGGGTGCACGGCAACCTGCGGTGGCGGCATTCGCCAGGTATGATTGCCATTTCACTGCGTTATGCTGTATTATTGTATTCATACCTTGTTAGTTGACATGAGCATACATTGCCACAGTTGATCATCAAAATCATGCAGCTATCTTGTGATGTTTGTGCTCAAAGTCAGCCGTATTTGTAGTCTGATATTGTAATATTGTGTGCAAAAGTCACTTTCAGCTATGATTGATCCGGCCTATTAACGTCAAACTAAATTTTATTGTTGCCCTACAGCGTCTCTGCGACAATCCTCCACCAACCGGCGATGAGAGCTGTTCAGGAAATGATACGGAGGAATGCAACGTATGAATTGACTTTCTTGCTTCGTTAGATTTTATTTGAAAGTCTTCATGCCCTATAGGTACAACTGACAGGTTCTCGCGAGTACACAACTGGCGGCGTAATAGTGATGCCGATACATGAACGGCTCCAACACTCGATGAAGCATGTAACTAAATTGTTTTCTTTTTTTCTCGCACAAATAGGTAAATGAATGTCCCATCGATGGAGGGTACGGAGCACTGACACCATGTTCGGTGACTTGTGGCAATGGAGTGCGTGTCCGGAAGTGTAATAACCCTACACCTCAATTTGGCGGAAGAGACTGCGAGAGATATGGTCCGAATGTCATCGTCTGTGACAATGTAAGTGAAAGAATTTGAATGATTAATGTCCGACATATACACGAACAATGCAGCCTGCTCAGGCTTACTGTCACTTGATGTGGTGACTTTCGGGTATATATAGCCATCATGACTAAAAATGGATTATCTTCATTCTCTCATCTCGATCTATTCACCATTCCAGGACCCCTGCCCAGATATCGACGGAGGTTATACAGAGTTTGGAGACTGCTCTGTTACATGCGGCACAGGCGTTCGTACGCGCCAGTGCACAAACCCACAAACATCCGGAAACGGTACAAATTGTATAGACCAAGGTTTGGGTCCGGCAGTAGAGACTTGTAAGAATCCGGTTTGTCCGCCAGTAACTACCGTAACCAACACGGTATCGCAGACCCTGACCATCACGGACTTAGAGGGCACTCTCGTGCCCACAAATGAATTCACGACCTCGTCAGCTGGTATGTACTTACTTATACATGTGCGTGTGAATGTGTATATATGCCTGTGTGGATTTGAGCCTGTATGTAGTGTGACCAACTCGTGCATCCGCTAAAAACTTAGGGCTGACCACATGGAGATGTTTTCGTAAGGCAAGAACATATAGCTGGACACTCATCAAATGCATATGTATCATACATACGATAACCTCCAAATCATTTGAAAAGGGAATACTATAACCAGACTATTTAGTGAATGCATAAGCCCTGTGCAAGTGTCATCATAGCAAAATATCACTGTAGTTATACGAATATCAGGAATGACGGTCTGGGAATATGTCATAGAGCCATGGTAGCACACCAATCGTGGTTCCCTACATATAGCTCAAACCATACATGATCAACTACCGCCTATATCTGTACACAGCACGACCAACAGCAAAACACGTGAACAAAATCTTAACCAGTATGCCTTTTTCTCAACCGATATCCACAGGTGACGGTGTGCAGACATCCACATTTGTCTTCCCAGGACTCACCAGCACGGACCAGCAGACTGGTTCCTTCTCGTTCGTATTCCCCACGAACACGATCTCGTTCGTCACTACCGGCACAGATGACTTTGTCTCCGAGTTCGATCCGTTTGGTACTGGGACCACGGTACAAACGACTACCGATGACTTTGTCATCGAGTTCGATCCTTTCGGCACTGCAACCACGGTACTAACGACTACCGATGTTTTCATCTCCGCATTCGACCCGTTTGGAACCGGTACAACCACTGCAAGTGTGGTCAACCCGTTTCAGACCACTAGTGTGAGCTCCACCACAACGAGTGTGTTCAATCCATTCGCAACTGCAGCCACCACAGTTTCTCAGATCCCCACTTTCACATTCCCGATGGCCACGTCGGCATTCGATCCATTCGGAGACGACTTCGACCCCTTCGCGAGTGATGCTGATTTCGGGTTTGGTCGCGGAAAGGGTATTGACGGCCTGGGTACCCCATTCCAGGGGCGTGTAAATTCCGATGGTAGCTTTGAGCTTGCCACACCAACCGACACCACCGGTGGCAGCACTCAGCCCAGTGGTACTGCAGAGGGAGAGGCAGGCAGTAGTAGTAGTGACAGTGTTGGACTACCTACATGGGTGTGGGCTGTGGTGACCGTGTGCGCTGTTTTGATGGCTGGGATAGTTGTGGGTGTCTTTTTGGTAAAGCGATATCATGACATACAGGCCGAGAAGGATAAGTATGCTGCAACGGTAAAGACGGATACCAGCAGTCTACCGATGGGTGTCACCAAACTCGCGCCTATTCCTGAGAGGCAGACATCCCAGACCACTCGTTTGGAGTTGGACGATGTAGAGGGAGCGAGTGGGTATGGGGCTGATGTGAGCAGCATACCTATGAATCAGATGCAGTCCGAGCATGGTGGTTTCAGAGTTTGAAAATAGATATTATGACGATGTAGTAGATGTTTAAAGCGGGGCAAAGCTTTATTTGACCTATGCGACACCTGCTAGTAAGAGGCGTGCATTACCCGCCTGTGCATACAGCGCGTGAAATTGCCCATGGGGAACCACTGGTCTCTAATGGAGAGCTGACCGTCCGCGTGATTGATTGTGCACAGAGGCAGAAACTACGGTATGCAAGAATTCGGGCAAGAGCTTTGTAAGCAAACCCGATACCCGATATAAATGCCTTTTGCTTGTTCGGGATAGTCAGTCTCGATTTTATGCTAGGTGTTCTACGCGTGCACTTTTTCAGCGACATCAAGTAGTAGACCGGTGCCGGCAAAATTGGTAAACAGGTGCCTGCATTTCTCTTAGAGCTGATCGAACTAGATTAGTTGATAAAGAATGAAACCCAAAAAGTAGGTAAGCATTGCAAATAGATAGTCACCATGCCATATAGGCAACTACCTTCTAGAGTTTAGCTACCTTCTAGAGTGTCTGAGAGACTTGGGACTCGGCAATTGTAGTATCAACTGCGATTAGTACGTGTGATATATACTACTACTTTGCTTGTCATTCACTGACTACAAAAGCACTGGAAACAAAATAAAGAAGCATTTGATGCGAAATCCTTAACCGGACTTAAAATTCACTCGGGCAAAGATACCTGTTTCGAATTCTTCGAATTTAAGTTATGTGGGATTCCATACAAATCATATCGGCTTCCTTCAAGGGGTTATTGAGACGTAGCCGCAGCTTCAAAGGATAAACTTTTTAGAAACGAGAACCAAAGACCAGATACAATCCCTACATCCGTATGTATCGTCAATCAGTACATACTAAATCGTATACACACACACAAACACACACATACACGCACGCATACACACACACACACACACACACACACACACACACACACACAC
>NW_014038845.1:0-5396 GCF_001186125.1 Sphaeroforma arctica JP610 | reverse complement strand
ATATATGTAAAACAAATACATATATAGTCTCTTATATGTATAACAAATACATAGTCTCTACTACATAATATAAACGTTCCCCGTACTCCCCTGTATCAAAGACCTTCTGGCCGCCATACTGCTCGACGGATTCTTGTAACCGTGTAGTAACGTTCTTTAACCATTGTTGCATACATTTATTCGTTTCAATAGTCTGTCCCATTTTCTGTTGTGAACACTGTATTGAATGTCTATACTAATTCATAGAACGTTTACTTACACGTCACACAGGTCTACTGTATTTCGGCATATATTGTTCTCTAAAACGACTTCACGAACTAAGCGTCCAAGCTAGGCGAGGAATGCGGACTCCAGTACATGATTGTATAGGATTTATGATACCTTCTCAATTTATTGCTAGCATAGAATTGTCAGACAAAATAACGCAAAGAAATCTCAAACAACACTACGCAAAGAGAAATTGTGCAGATTTGAACTGAAGTATGGAATTTCACAATGTTCTGTACTTTAAAGTATTATCACCTACGATGATGTTCATGAAAATCGAAGCTTGCGAACAAGAATGATTGCAAAGGAGAATAACAGTCAGCGAGCACGATCGATGAAGCAAAATATCATACAGCGTCTACTTGGATAGTTAACAACTAAACTTTTATTAGAGATGCAAATCTCCAATTAGGCATATAATTACGTGATATAAAAAGACGAATAGAAAGATAAGCGTGGCGTATTTGGGCCTTTGTGGTTCCAGAACATTGCTGAGTATGCACAAGACAGTACAGGCTGCAATGATTCTAGCTGGTATTATGTATGAAAGGCGATATCGACTTCAACTATGAGGAGTGTATAGTGTCGGATGAAAATGATGAGGGAAGTGTAGACCGGCTAAATAGTACACAACGGCCTGTAGTATGTGTACATGGTTGAGGTATAGACAGTTTTCTGTGTGCATGCTGCACTGAAGGGGAAGGCCTTAAATTCGCTATGCTTCTAATGGTACACACACAGTATACATGCCAATGATGAATAGTGATTGGTGGTGGATTAGACATTTATTGTACGTGCCTACATATGTAAATAATGCCTCTGAGGATACTAAATTTATATTATAAAATTCCATTGTTTTTAATTTCTGTGTTGGTTTAGGTTGCAACTGGGTGATTTATATTTTCAAAATCAATGAAATCAGTATTATATCGCCACAAATCCATTGGTGGCTGGTGCGAGAAAAGCATCATCCTTTTTGTGTTTATAGAGCAAAAAGCAAATATTTCAACAAGGTACACACATGGCGCACTCTAAGCCCCCAGCTGTAGGCATGTGCCGTTGCGCGAAACAACGATATAACACTAAGCAATTTGACTTTTTTTATTTACAAATTGATTAAAGTAGGGCATAAGATACGAGATGTTGATAGGATAGAATGTCAATCCAGAGTGATGTGCTCTAGATATATTTATGAGGAATGCCGAACTATAACTGTGCTGTATACTATACGCATGCACACATTGACTAAGTGCGAGCACTATCGTAATATTTACAGCTTCTTCGTCATCTGATGGAATACCGATTTGTATTACATGCATTTCAACGAGGAGAACTATAAATGTTTGTTTGTCTGTCTAGGACCGACCTCTACTGCAAATCTTGTAGCGAAGTCAGATAAGAATACCTACGATTGGATTTGTCACAGTTCGCAGCATAATGTATTTCTTCTCGATATCGCACAAGTGTAAGAATGGATTTCTTTATTTTACAGAAGTAATACAGTTAGCGTAAGATGAACGATATAGCGGTATATAGGATTGCCACAACAGAAACGTATCACAACACAAACGGATTATTTATATGTTAAAGATTAGAGCGACTTTGAGACATAAGCTTTACTTCAACATTCACGTTGATACAGTCTCTGACCTTATGAAAGAAAATTCGCAGACGACATTTGCGTCACAAACAGACAGGGTATGACAAAACCTTCGTCAAGTATTTGTACAGAGTGAGAGGAAAAAGAATCAATAAACTACTTTTAATGAATGTAGATGAGAACTCACGAGTCAATGACTCCCCTTTGTATTCTTCATTTTCTATTCAAGTATGATGTATAGGTCTGTGGATTAAAAAACATGTGTGGATATGCTGTGTGCAGCAGTGCATGACCTTTCGATAGCAGAAACAGAAAAACTTTCACAATTAGGCCTGTTTTATTCGTTCGAATTTCACGACACGAGTTTCTCATATTTGCCTTAGTTCATCACGTGATGTTCCCCACAGACCTGTTTGTAGCGGACAATAAACAAGGTTTTATTCTATTCTTTTTTAATAGACATGCTCATGCATGGTGGTACCAATATTGTCAGCATGAGATCCTACAATATCTCCCAAATCCAAAACCTAACACACGGGCGAAACCCAAGCAATTTTCCCATAGGTTTCAGACATGTCAGAATAGAGAAAGAACCTCAAGGCTTGGGTCCTCATCTTACAACTCTTTTGCGTAGTATCAGAATATGGAATCATGATAATGTCCTGTGCAGCGATAGTTGTTGCATCATTCATCACAAACAAACCTCTTTTTCTCTGTCACGGTTTTGCGAGGCATGCATGTAATATTGCAAATCGAAGAAATTCGGACTAGTGTGGGTGCAATATCAAGACCAACCGACACAACAGTGCCGCATAAAGTATGTTCCAAAACAAGACTTCTCTTTTACCTTGCGTTGAAATGACATAAAGGCAGCAACAAAATATTCGCGTGGCCATACACGTACAACTGCCATCGAGGGTCCAAAGTGTTTGAATAGTCTCTGCAACAGGCGATTGTATAATCTGTTGTGTATGATCCGGGATATATATGTCATATTTGGAGCATTCAACGAAAGCAGAATTATATTCCTCGGATAGTACCTGTGGTCACTTCACCACAATTTTTTTTTATCAAAGTCTGCTTCTGAATCTTATACAATTTAGTACAGAGAAAACAGGGAGCACGCTGAACAAACTCACTTCGAATATGTATCATTGATAAAAGTTATACTTCACTAATTTATTTACAAATATTCGTTCTACTACCCTCTAGCAGTCCGTCGACGACTGCGGTAGCTTGTACCATCCATTGTCGGAATCCATGATATGTATGATTGTCTTCACAGCGCATGCGCTTTGACAGTCCATAGTTCGATACACCATTGACCCCTTCGTACCGGAAAATCCAAAAGGGTTTGCTCCCAGAAATAAGATCACAATTCTTGCCCGTTCTGTATATGTCTATGTCATATGGGTACCAGCTGAATAGACTCTCAACAATGTACGCATCGAAGACGGCGACTGTGTCGTGATTGTTGTAATACGAAGGGAATGAACATGATCAACCAAGGCTGCCATGTAGTCTCTGTATCGCACATCGATTTCCTTTCTATTTCTCGCCTCCATTGCCTGATTGTCGTTGTTGGCCACCACGTCCGTGGATTCAGCATTGTCAGAACTCACCATAGTAAAACCCAGATCACGGATGCCTTGTAGCACCTCCTTCATGATCGACAGAACTTTAATCATGAGCTCATCTGGATCATATCAACAGTCACCTCAGGTCCCGCCGTTTCCGTTACTGTCTTCATTTGCCTTCCAAGCCAGGTCTGCAAGCTCTTGTCTCCCAAGGATACGTCTTCCGGGATGACACGGTTCCAACACTCAGGTAGCACATAACCTCAACATCTGGCTGCTTGCCTGCGTCCAATGCAGCTTGTACATTTCCCAGTGCTGCACTAACTTGAGTATCGTTAATATTAGATGGGGAGGTGAATATAACATCGTAGCCATCACAGTCGGTGTTCTTTTGTCCCCAGAATTTGACCAAGCTAGGTTGCATATAGAGGCATCGTTGCCGAGACTTCGAGTGTAGTCCAGGTCATTCGATTCACGAGTGGCCCTGGCCAGTGTGCCAGTGCATAATACAGTGCACGCTGCAATGAATCGAGATAAGGGAATTTCAACGTTAACTATAAATAATGAATAGTGTCAGATGAATATGTGTTGACAAATTAGGGTTTCTTCCATTATATAGTACGCAAGGGATTGTGGTGCAACCACACTTGTGAGACATACGCACACGCACAGTTCCTAGTCAGTGCCATGACCTCGAAAATAAATATAGTGTGTGTGCGTCTCTAAGCGGAAAGACTGTACATAGCACGCTTCTTGCATCTATTCTTCCAACATACCCGGCACATATATTGTTTATGGTCATCGAGATTCCAATCATAACAGTGGTCGTCTGGAAATTTTCGATTTCAAAAGAATAAATTATGCATATGTATCATAGCCTTCTGTGTTCTATTTTCAGAGGGCTAAGATATGTGTGTATATGATACAACAGATACATGTGTATTGTAAGAATAAATACATATAAACACACAAAAAAATAAAATGTTCCAGGTTCCTCCTCCGGAAAGCGAAATCTCAAATCAGTCAAAATTCAATTCACCGTGATTTCTCATCGCTGGAGCATAGAGTTTATCGCCTCAAATCCATTGGTGTAGTGTATTTTGCCAGTTTTTGTTTTAAAAAACAAATTAAAAACTATATGTAGCAAAAAGTTCAGGACTGGCGTCTGGCGTAGTACCTCACGCGAGCGGCGAGTCCAGACCCCGTGAGGCGTGATATTCATATTAGATACAATACATAACAGAGCACTATAACACTATTCAGTTGAGTTAGCACGCATACCGGAATGTGACATAGCCGTCCGGGCATGCATATAGTGATAAGAATCGCGGATCCTATAATCAGAATAGCGAGGCAGCGGCCCGGCCACACCCAGTAGGCATGTGAATAGTAGTACTTTCCGCGGCAGTTTTCTAAGATTGTTAAAGTTCAGATAGCGACGAGATACAGCCAGAGAGTCAATTTCTGATATATGGTAGCCCTGAGTGTGGAATCAGGTCTTGTATTATTTCACGCGTACTTTTAGGCGAGAATCATAAATTTGTACTCGATGATCGCGGCGGATCAATGTGATGGCAAAACGCAATGATCCCAATCTATTTCATAAACTTGATCATCACCAAAAAATGATATCTGCTTGTTATAAGTTGCTGAATCTCATGTGAATTTTTCTAGCCAGACTGCCATATTGTCCAGTGTCATGAAACCCTAAGATAAGTTCCCAGGCCAAAATAGTATTTGACTATACCATTATGTATGCACAGTCTTCGTCTCTAATTGTACTTAATGCCTCGCTTTCAGCAATTAACTATAACTATACCTATATCTGTCTAAATTTAAATCTAAATCTATATATATATTTAAGTATATGTATAATTATAAGTATAAGTATAAGTGAAAGTAAAAGTATAAGTATAAGTATATGTATAAGCATAAGTATAAGTATATATATA
>NW_014038846.1:9470-11956 GCF_001186125.1 Sphaeroforma arctica JP610 | reverse complement strand
TACAGTACGTGAAGTTCTTACACAAGAGATACAATCTACTATTGACACTACAGTTAAGAAGCGTCAATCTCTAGCCCGGACTTTATTTAATAATATAAAGTTCAAACCCGAAATCTTTCAAACCCTATTTTTAAAGGGATTAATGAAAGATAACCCTGAAGTACATGCACACATAATGCGACTACTAAATAAGTCGAGTGTAGCAAATGCGTATGAACGTACTAAAGATGCGCACGCAGTAGAGGGTCAGGAGTCTGCAAAACTACAGACTTCGAGCATACGGAAGTGGATTCTCAACACCCTACCTTTATTCTGGAAGAGCAGAATGATGAAAACATTCTCACATGGCTGACGCAATATCATAAGCTGAAGCACCAGAACGTAGTAAAAGTGCTTAAAGAGGCCAAGCAAAATGGGTTAGCGAACCCTAAGCTGGCAACTTTAGTGGATAAAGTATATCAGTTATGTACATGTTATGATCTCAATCAGATCAAGCGCTATGGGTTCGCACCACTTAAGAGTGTGACCGAATATATTCCATGGCGCAGGGTCATCATTGATCTAGTTGACCTGCCTACGTCCGAGCACACAGGCAACCGTAACGTATGCCACTTCTTTGATGTGGCGTCACGGTTTAACATGCTCTATCCATTAAAAGATAGAAATACGCAGGCCGTGGCAGAATTATGTTGCCAAGTTTTTGCTGACCACGGGTGGCCAGGTATTATGTGCTCTGATAACGGTAGTGAGCTCTGCGATGACGTAATGGAATCGCTAGTACTTGTATCAGGCATATGCCATAAGAGAGGTGTGCCATATAAGCCGCGAACGCAAGGCGCGAATGAAACGCGCCATAGAAGACTTAAGTTCTTCTTGCGTACTGCATTAACGGATGATGCAGATGATTGGCCGTACCACCTTAAGTGGGTACAAGCACAGATGAACGAGTGTACTGATCCGGTTACAGGAACTACACCCGCTCACTATTTCCGTAGCAGATATAGTGAGATACAAATACCCTTTTAACAAGGACGAACCTGATCACCATGAGTTACCATGGTTAGAGAAGGTACAACGTATTTATAACGTTGTATATTCTTGCTTGCGAGAAATACGCAATATAGCCTTATTAAAAGGGCAAAAGTGTTGGAACACTACCAAGTGTAACATTCGGTCTCTCAAGGCGATATTAACGCCTTAGAGTAAATAAACGCGTAGGTATTCTAAGTATCGTGAAAATATCAAAGTAAATAAACGAAATGAGACTTTTAGTAAAGTTAAGTATGCCTCGTGAAAACAGCAATACTCTGAGGGATTGTGAGGCTGAGACATTGCCTAAATATTATCCTCTCAGTACTGTTTCCGCCGTAGGGATTTTATTTAGTGTTTCGTTGTCGCTCTATTAGAAACTATGGTATGTTTCATTGGGGCGAATCTGAGAGACTCATAAAATCCTATCTTTAGAAGAAAAGAAAAATTGAAAAAGAAAAATACTCTGATACTTCGGTAGCGAGATGACTCAACCGAAAATAGGTTTCTAGGGACTATTAATGTTACCTACTTGATCCTCCGTTCAGCCAACCAGATGTGCCAGTCTGATGATGGCAAGTCGGTAATTCTTGATAGTGGAAAGTTATTGGTTAAGATAATAACAAAAGACATCACGAGTATTTTCTTTTTCTTTTCACTATTTTTTTCTAAAGCGAGGATTTTATGAGTCTCTCGGATTCGCCCCAACGAAACATACCATAGTTTCTAATAGAGCGACAATGAAACACTAAATAAAATCCCTACGGCGAAAACAGTACTGAGAGGATTATATATAGGCAATGTCTCAGCCTCTCACAATCCCTCAGAGTATTGCTGTTTTCGAGCTTTAGAAGACTTTATTACGTTTAACTACTCTAAGACGTTAGTATCGCCTTAAGAGACCGAAACTTACACTGCGACATATGAGCCCATATGAAATTGTAAATCAAGCATACACTCGCGTTTGCGGGCCATTGATTGGAAATACTTGTGAGTTTATAATCTTAAGACAAAAAGCCTGAATTTTTATCAAGTATACAGTACTATAGAGAATTGAAACACTACGACGACCAACTTCGGCGATACTAAGATCACATACTATGCGAAAGTTTTAATTCAGCCGAGTTGTATCTGATACAGTCGTGTAGCAACATATAGTTAAAAAAGCCTTCTCTCTGTGAACCAATATACATACTCAGTGGCATAAATATATACAAACGGACGTGATTCACAACAAAATCGGAACAAGTAGGTAGGGGCTCTCGTTATTCTAACCACTTCCGTTCCCTTCATTACTTCGTAGATTATTCTTATGAGTTCGTGAACATCGCCTGCATGTGGAATAAAACATTTTTGATTGTGTGTGGACACATATTTAATGAATCTCAAAATTTCATATATATATATATATATATATATGTGTGTGTGTGTGTGTTGTGTGTGTGTGTGTGTGTGTG
>NW_014038846.1:7613-8634 GCF_001186125.1 Sphaeroforma arctica JP610 | reverse complement strand
ATACCTATATATCTCCCACGATAATCCATCGAGTTGGATTTTGTTCAACATTTTGAAGTTATAAAGAAAAATACAAAGAAGGCTTGCCTATAGCGCACAAAATTGCGTCATAAAAGTACTACATCGGCTCCTCGCAGATATATATCTTAAGTAAGAACATGAGGCGCTTAAACTAAGGATAGTGCAGATGATGTTTCCGTACTCGTGTGTACTGATATATACACTATTATACTTACATTCGAAGCTCAATCAATTCGTGATCTCGTCAGTATCAGCTGCCTATATAACATCTTGTATATATGCTTGAGGATAAAGGCCTGCTTTAAATTCCTACTGCATACCTCCAACAGTAGAGAACTCGTAGCTTTGCGGGTAGTGCCTCAGCGTTACACCGTGTGGTTTCAAAGCACGGTCAAGGGCAGGTTCGTAAACACCAGCTTGTATATGAGCGCACCTACTCTGTTGATCGATTTCCAAAGCCTGATCAAAACGTTGCATGTCTACTGTGATGACACCCTGAAAAACTTGAGAATTTGTTGGCTCTACCCCGCCCACAGTACTTGAGCCACCTGTGTAAATGTGTACCATAGGTTAGTGCGAAAATCGCCCTTGCGAATATCTGTATCCCAAGTAGCACTGGAACTCTCTATGTTTAGGCATGCCTTGTTCAGATTAGATAGAGTGTGTGAGTCATAAATGCGCCAACACGAAGCAGAGTATTTGACGTTTATGTCCAAAACTGTTCACTCAATATCAAATAGTCACAGGTATCTGTACATATTAGGTTTATAATACATATACTTGCATTAATTTGTTTCTATATATTTACTCGCACGAACAATTGTGTTCAAGAACATTGCACATGTACGACGTTGCATTTATTTTAAGTATTTATCTATACATATTTATTAATGAAAAATTCTACATTTTTTAAGTATATATATATATATATATATATATATATATATATATATGTGTGTGTGTGTGTGTGTGTGTGTGTGTGTGTGTGTGTGTTAGTATA
>NW_014038846.1:2685-4691 GCF_001186125.1 Sphaeroforma arctica JP610 | reverse complement strand
CAACCTTGGTTTTGATTCCTCCTAGCCAGCCAACTAGATGTGCCCGTCTATGCCTTAAATGGGATGGGGAACTAGGTACCAATTGATGGAGCTTGGTGTTTTGATTTTATTTTGATTTTCTTAAGTTGGACTTAGAGATATTTTATTGGTTATTTTGAGTAGATAATTGTTTCGAGGCGTGAAATGTAAAATATGCGTCCAATGAAATGATATCTAGTCTTAGTAACTAAAACATAAATAAATCTAGACCGAAGTAGTGAGTGATTAGAGCGGAGCATATGTACGCTATTTAGTAGGCCAGAAAGCGAATACGTGGCACACTCGATGGTGTCAGTTTTTTGTCATCATCGGCTTGAATTGACCCAGCGCATATCCTCCATTGTCGACTCGCTTGGTCCAAGCTTCAACAGGGAATTTACTGACCACTTCTTCCCATCGATCTTCCCCGAACCAATACAACGGCTATGAGAGCCATACATATGTACAAACATTGTAACTTAACTCCTTTGAAATAATAATATTATCCCTACCAAGGGCTGAAGCTAAACTTATTTTTACATTCTGCATTTGAAGTATTATTAACGTAAACGTCTTGGTATCGTATAGTCAGCCTAGAGGAGACCGACTTTTACAAGTTGTTCAATTCGAATTGGTCGATATCTAGTTTCAGTTTGAGGTTTTTCTTCGTTTCTTCTAGGATGGCTTCTGGTAGGTTGCGATCTGCATCAACCCATCCCAAGAAATTTCTTATCTTGCTTTCTTCTAGTATTTGTACTTGTTCGGCTTTTGACATCTTGTCAAGTTGTCTCAAATGCGTCGTAGACTTCTATTGTACAAGAGATGATGTATGCTTCGTATAACTCTAGCTCTAGAAACCTAGGACATCTTCGGATCGTCCACAGTTCGTTTTGTTTTATAGAACCCAAAACCTAACAAAGGTAGATTAATATCATAATGTATGTAGTCGTTAAAAAAAAGCATATTTACATAAATAAAAATATACGACAGTTGTTCTACTGGTGGAGGGGCTAAAAATCATAAATTTCAAGAAAACTATTAATAAAAAGTAAAAACTATGCAAGACGAGTTTTATTGTTTACAAAAAGTAATGTATTTATTTAATACTATTTCAGTATTTTAGAGGTTAACAAGGCACTCATTGCATAGTCATAAATACATAAATTTGATGACAATCTCTGGCAAAAGACGAAATTCCACCCGTAGCGGCGGACGTACATAGTCCCTGGCAACAGCTGCGACGAACGAGGGTGGCTACTGGCTACTCTCTCTCTCACTCTCTCTCTATGTAGTTAGTAGTAGCAGGAAGTAACGGCGGAATCCAAACAAACAAATGGCCGCTCTAAAGTCTAAGGTCCATAAATGTTTTTTTTAACCATAGGTGTAATAAGCCGGGCCTCCACATTAGACTCTATGTTATAAACGTACTCTTAAGCAGTACGCAATTTCTTAAACGTACTCTTAATAGTACGAGGAAATCAAGTTTCCTAAACGTACTCTCAATAGTACGAGGAACTCAAGTTTCCTAAATGTGCTCTTAATAGCACGAGGAACTTAAGCTTCCTAAAATGGTTTTTAATCAGATATTTGGATGAGGCCATTAAAAGGCCTCAGTTAAATACCAACCATAAAGAGTTGGTCTAGTTCTATTAATAGAACTTTATCTACTTTACAATTTTATTTATATCTGAATACTTCGGTAGCGAGATGGCTCAACCGAATATAGGTTTCTAGGCACTATTAAGGGTTTAGGGTTTTAAGCCAACCAGATGTGCCAGTCTGATGAAGGCTAAGTCGGTAATTCTTGATAGTGGCAAGTTATTGGATAAGACAATAACTAAGGACGTCAAGAGTATTTTATTTATTTATTTTCTTTTTTAAAAGATAGGATTTTATGAGTCTCTCGGATTCGCCCCAGAAAAGAGCGACAACGAAACACTAAATGAAATCCCTTCGGCGGAAACAGTACTGAGAGGGTTATATATAGG
>NW_014038846.1:0-2285 GCF_001186125.1 Sphaeroforma arctica JP610 | reverse complement strand
TTTATATCGATATTTATACGATACTTAGAATTTACCTACGCGTTTATTTATTCTAAGGCATTAGTATCGCCTTTATTACACCGAATCTTACACATTTTAAAATTAGCAAAAGTATTAATTACTTAGAATACTTCAGCGTAAAGGTAGATTAACTACCACATTATTTTATTTCTCTTGTCCAAGCTAGTCGTTAAGAGACAAGCTAGTAGTCATAAGTTCAGAAAAGACAACACTCCTTCTAAGAAGCGTAGAGCTGAAAAGAAGAAGATGGAGAGAGAAGCAGCTAGCGCTGCCGCTACTGATGTGTTTAACCGCACAGTAGCCGAAGTACTTGCCTCTGACAATAATAGTCAAAAGGACAATGCTTCAGATAAGGATATAGCCACTCCGTTTAAGAGGCCAACTATTGATTCAACTTCAAAGCTTTCATTTACGAAGCCAAGAAGTGAGACAAGGGACACGTCTCAAGACGCCCCAACCATTTCTTCTGACGTAACTCAGAAAGGAAAGTCCCCAATTATAGGGGACAAGGACAAATCTCATTAGGAACCTATTATGGAACCAGAAGAGGAGGCAAGCTCAAGTAGCAAACCCGAATCTACGTCCGAGACTACTAAGCCAACGCGCATAAGTAAGTTAATTACTGAAAACTCTGATCTTAAGAATCAGTTAGCTACTATTATGAAAGACTTGCCTGTCGAACATGTAGATCAATAAATTAGATCAGGAAAACATCCACAGCACTTACGCGAACATGTTTCCCCGGGCATTACTGAAGCCCTATAGAAGTGGACATAACGTCGACAGGAAATTACGCCCAAAGACTCAAGTTCT
This sequence comes from Sphaeroforma arctica JP610, assembly GCF_001186125.1. Lineage (NCBI taxonomy): Eukaryota > Ichthyosporea > Ichthyophonida > Sphaeroforma > Sphaeroforma arctica. The sequence continues at coordinate 1,451 of NW_014038846.1, read as the reverse complement.
ACATCGAGGCATATGATCCAGACGTGCTCAGCGTCTCTATACCTTATGAGGCACTCCCTCCAGAAGTTCAGGCTAAGTACTCGCCTGTTCTGACACCCGGCCGTAATTCACCCGTCCTCGAGGGTATTATAGACCCAGAGGTAAGGAGATATACTCCGCCACTTGTGCCAAATTGAGAAGACAATCGTCGGAAACCAGTTAAGACTGGGTATGTTATTCCGACGCATGGATCACCCAAGGCTATAATACCAACCGATATCCGTGGAACAGAGCACCGAAAGGCCTCTACCATGGATTTTACAAAGGGTAATAAACACCCCCGTAGACGTGTGAACGATGTCGGGTTTAATCGCTTTGACCGCGCAGCTTTACACCAACCCGCAGAGGATTTCCACTCTGACGAGGTGACAGACCTTAATAAATCGGTTGACGACTATACCAATAAAATGGAAGTCGCCCATGCTGCGCATCATGCTGATGACTTAGCATACTATGCGAATATTATTGCAATTAAGAAAAAGCGCATAGACCAATTACTTCAGGCCCAACGTGGACAAGACCACAGGGACAGCCGGAAGTACAAGGGACAGATCAGTCGACTTAAGTCGAACTGGGATGCCAACAGCAAGCAGGTCGAGTTTATAAATAACCATGACCTCGACACGCTAACTCGTACGTTTAATGCGTTTACGGTCATGCTGGAAACAAATGATATCGCTCCCCAGCAAGGGATCTCTGCCTTAATGCAGACATTTGAACCTACAGGTACCAGTTATCTGATCCTTCAGCGACACCAGTATGAGCTAGACACTTGTCGTGACTGGCCAGCTGTGTGTTGGTTGGTCACATCCGTGTTAAGTGAAGATATGCGTAGCCCTGGGCTGAGTTCAATTTTAAATGAACCAGCTGAGAACACGCCCATTCAGAGTTATATTCTGAAGTTAGACGCTGACCTGAAACGTCCCGATATAACAAAGGACAAGGCACAGCGATGGTACGAATTCCTAGTTATGCACGTGTTCTGTAAGAACATAGGGAATACCGACCGTGAGAGTCTGTACACCGAGTTTCGACGTAAACACGCGACTGAGGCTTGAGACAAGGGGCAAATACTCTTTATTTAGTGCCATATTTACCATTTTTTTTATGCCAAATGTGAAATCGCCTTTTTTTCATGCCAAATGTAAAATACCTTTTTTTTCAAAAATAATTTCGCTCGGGCTCTGTGAGTTTGAGCCTCTGGACACTGTAATTTTGTGTTTGCAATTTAGAGTCCACTTGAACCAGACAGCAGCTTGGAAACCACCTAGCGCGAATTGAAATTTCACTCTCTTTTTTTTAAAGACTAAAAGTTAAGTTCGATCATGACCCTCTCTAGAGAAAGAAAAATTTGCCACAACGGATTAACGTCCGTAAAACCCTAAAACAAATCCGGCCATCAAGATGGCCGT
>NW_014038847.1:6273-11957 GCF_001186125.1 Sphaeroforma arctica JP610 | reverse complement strand
CATCACTGTCAAATCTGGTGAAAACGGCATGTTAGTGCTGGGTGAAAGTATAGTACAGACTTGAGTGCGCAGAGTTTAGGAAAGAATTTGGCCACAACCCGGTTTTAGGCCCACTTGCGCACATTGTGCCTTTATACTTATGTTAGCTGTTTGCTAGTGTACACGGTTGGACTGAAAGTGGAATGCAGCTTCTTGTGAGTGCATGTTTTTGGACGCGGGTAGTATGTAGTTGTCTTAACGTCGGCATAGTATCAGAGAACCATGATATTGCAGCTGTACATATGATCCATTTGACAAGTATGGTCAGTTAGTCATAGAGGTACATGCACACTGGTATGGCAGCTATGCAGCAACTGCTTGCTCGCCCCAGTTGGGCCCCAATAGCGTACAAATTCCCCAATAGTGCGTCCCAGATCAATCAGACACTCTTTATCGGATTTCTCGGCACGGCTGCTGATATTTTTTTTGGATGCTCTTGTGTTCTCTCAGAACCCAGACTCATACATTCCACTGCACCACACCTTAAGTATACGACCATCCCTGGTCTGTACTAGCGGACTGTTGTTTGTGGGCTACCATCTCACTGATCCACTCCGCCTTGCTCTACAGTAACCTGACTCTCACATAGCCTTCTAAATTGAACACTCTCTCGACATCATATCATATATATATATATATATATATATATAACTCCACGACATATCAAACCCAATCTCACAGCCCTCCCTCGTTCGCGCTCGCCGGCTGTTGTCATATGTGCTCACATCTACTCCCGCGCCACACTTTACGTTATAGCGTACCATTCTCTCGGGAATTTGTCCTAGGCATATCCGACACTGTGTTGGACTTCTTGACACACCAGACCTGTCGTGTCCGATACCATCCCCATGTGCGCTTCTGATAATACGCGTGGTTCTATATCTACCTGCCCTCGTGCACCGTTGCCGTGTGTTTGTCTGCGTGCTAGCATCTCACGATCCAGTACATATCGTGCTCGACAGTGCGACATGCACTTGACACTTCATCCTGGGCATACCTGACCCTGAGTGTCAGCTTGCTTACAACACCATCTCCGACATTTGTCGTACGCCTTCCCCGTGTGCTTCCATTGGACCCAATACTCCATTCCACGACAGCCAAACGCAGTCTCACGACCCTCCCTCGTTGGCACTCGCAGTCTGTTGCTTGCTGGCTAACATCTCACCCATCCACTCCACCTTGGTGCGGTATCTGTGCCGAGAACCAGCCAATAGGAAAGTAAGTTAAATTGTCCAACCAATGGGAAAGTATTTTAGATTGTCCAACCAATTGGAAATTAAGTTAAATTGTCCAACCAATGGGAGGGTAATTTAAATTGTCCAACTAATAGAAAAGTGAGTTAAATTGTACAACCAATGGGAAAGTAGTTTCAGTTGTCCAACCAATAGGAAAGTATGTTGAATTCTCCGACCAATGGGAAAGTAATTTAAATTGTCCAACCAATGAGAAAGTAATTTAAATTGTCCAACTAATAGGAAAGTAAGTTAAATTGTCCAACCAATGGGAAAGTAGTTTCAGTTGTCCAACCAATAGTAAAGTATGTTGAATTCTCCGACCAATGGGAAAGTAATTTAAATTATCCAACCAAAGAGAAAGTAATTTGAATTGATCAACCAATGGGAAAGTAATTTAAATTGTCCAACCAATGGGAAATTATTTTAGATTGTCCAACCAATGGGAAAGTAATTTGAATTGATCAACTAATAGGAAAGAATTTTGAGTTGACAACTACTAGGTGGATGTTGGTGCATGCGTATAGGTAAGTGCCTTACAACGTCCCCCGATTTATGGATGACAACGTGGTACATGCCTATTGAGTTATGCTGAGACGAGTTTTGCATGTGTTAACTTGTTACAGAAATATGTGTGAAGATGCGCGGGTACAGGACTACAACTCCGCCTCATCCATCCGCTTGAGCGTTTTAGCTACCATTCATCCGTGAAATGGGTCACAGCCCAGTCCCTGACTTCTGTGACGAGAGTTTGGATCGACATAAAACATAGTGTAGGAATAGGTACGCGTGTGTACGGATGCACCTCAGTCTCATCCACCGATTGCAGTGGTCTGCTGGCGTATCGAATCACTGTGTACGGAGACGGATTTCTTGTACCGAACTGTGTATCGCCGACTACCTGAACTATCGGACTTCATAGGAATGAGTCATAGAACACGCACATACTCTTGGCTGGCGGTGTCCATGACATATTTCCTGAGGCCGTTCTGTCGTTTCATCACCCGTTTCATCACTTTCGGATCAAACTGCCGCACAAACCGACACAGCAAAGTAACAGTGAGCGCAGGTCTATAAATGGAATAGGCCAACGGAGGTATTTCACTGGACGAAGCAAGTGACCAGACTGTATGTGCGTCATAGGGATAAGCAAACTATCACACCACAACGGTGGCACCCGAGCGCCATTGTCCACAACACGATAATGCCAGAGAAGGTAAGGTATGAAACACAGTCAGTGTACAAAAAAATGCGTGCATAGGTACAAGCAGAACAGCCCAAAAAGCCCCGAATAAACCCCTGACACAGGCGCCCGAACACCCGTGTCAGGGGCAAACAGACGACCAAAGACATGTGCACATGTCCGTACACGACTGCTAGTACATAAACCACCCCACTGCGGCGGTACAAACAGATGCCCTCCGTACGCCAACACTACTGACGATACCGTATAGGCAGTGTGTTCCTGCACCGACGTACTGTCACCTGGTGTACACACGTGTGAACATCCGCATGAAGCACAGTGTAGTAGGTGGTGAGTTGGGTAGGATTACCTGCGGATTACTGTTGCGTAGGATTACCTATGCTTTACTGTTGAGTAGGATTACCTGTGCTTACTGTTGGGTAGGATTACCTGTGCTTTACTGTTGATCATATCGACGATTTTTCGGCATGTCTGCGCCATCCTCTCATCAAACCCGAACTTGGCTTTGAAATTGCTGTGGGATTTGTCACCGACCAGTGTTGTGGGGAAAGATATCGACACAGTGGAGTCAGAAGACATATGTGTACTCATTCGCACGCATGTACACACATGATATGTCGAACAGCCCACAAGCTGTGGGTATAAATAGCGGGTATTCTTCGAAGGCATACATACAATACCATATAGTCCTAACGAATGAGGAGGCTATGACGATACACACTATATTGGTTGCCAAGCGTTTCTCGAGCCTCGTAGTCGCACGCCTCAAGTATACGATGCAGGGTTGGGGACACATACGCTTGTGAAACGCCTGGGTCTATGCAAGGAGAACGCATGCATATATGCATATGCCTTCTAATACCACACGCCTGCACATATGCATATGTCTTCTAATGTCACATGCATATGTGTTCTAATATCCGATGCGTATGCCTTCTAATATCACATACAAATGCCTTCTAATATCACATACGTATGCCAGTTCTAATATCACATGTATGTACACATGCATATACCTTCTAATTCCACATGTATACACACGTGTATGTACCTTTTAAGTTCAGTCGAAGTGTGCACACGGCACATGGGGGCAGTGAAGGCCAATACCACATGCACGTCAAGTTGTTCACCGACAAACTCATGAAACCGTCCATATCGATGTCGCGAGTATACTCCTATGGGCTTTAGATATGGGTACATAACTGCCGCCGACACACTTCTGAATAGGCCCTGATTAAAATACATAAATGCCACAGATACACACCGAGCGCCCATCACTTAGATACACATACAAATACCTACCCAAACCATCCAGGACACCCTCGTCCTCAGCCGCTCTGCATACGACGCACACGGCCACTACCGAAGGCGCACGAATACAATCAGACACACCACTGGTGACGGAAAACGTAGGTACATTAACGGGCGCTTGAAACACTGCTTAGTCTGTTATACTTCGGATACACGCCGATGATGTGAACACACTCCACTGTATGCTCAGAGCACGAGCCTTCCATAGACAAATACCTTTCAATAACGTCCAGGGCCCCCTCTTTCTCAGTGGCACTGTACACACAGCTCATGGCTACTACAGACGGCGCATACAGCAAGCACACATCGCTGGTTACCGATAACTTCGCCAGAATCATTGCTTCGCGATACACATTGTTCTGGGTCGTGGAATTAATTACGGACAAATCGTCCTGCAGTGCGTTATGGTAAGCGTATAACGTATAACGGAGTCTGTCATTGTTCGTGTATGGAATATGTTCAATACAATGAGTAGTAACAAGTGATATATCCGTACGTATTCAGTTGCATTCCCGATGGTTAACCGATTGCATACACAATATTTGTGCGGTTGAGTTGATTACGATCAAGTCTGACTGCGGTAAAGGTTTGCCTCAAGATATATAGTTTGTGATATTCATGGATATAGAAATATATATATATACATATATATACATATATATGTGTGTGTGTATGTATGTTTATATATATAAATATATATATATATATATATATATATATATATATATATATATAATAATAATAGTATAGTTTATGTCATGTCTATATATATATATATATAATATATATATATATATATATATATTTATATGCTAAATTGAGTATAAATTATACAAGCATGTGATAAGAGATCTAAACCCTGACAACGCAAGTAATGACTGACACAGATATTTGTGGACGCAACAACATTGTTGCATGTGCTGGATCTAGCATCATTGATCTATATGCATGTGTTGTATGTAGCACCATTAATATAGATATATTCATGTGTTGTATTGTAGCAACACTGATATATATATATATATATATATGCATGTGCTGTATGTAACAACGTTGATATAGATATATTCATGTTTTGTATTGTAGCAACATTGATATATATATATGCACATGTTGTATGTAGCAATATTGATATATTATATATGCATGTGTTGTATGTAGCAATATTGATACATATCTATATAAATATATATATATATATATATATATATATATATTGTTGTATTGTAGTAATATTGGTATATATACAGTATCTACCATTGGTACATTCGCATGTGTTGCATATAGTAACAATGCTACATATACGCATGTTGTTTGTAGTAAACTTCACACATATGCATATGTGTGTGAGTCGTTCGGGTTTCTGTGTGAGTTTCTATACTTGCGCTATACTTGCGTAACTATCACATACGTCAGTAGGTGTGATCAGCTCTATGCAGAAGCCTTCGATGGCATGGAACGGGTGGTGCAGCGCCAGATGAAACGACAGCAACTCGGCCAATACCAATTCCATATCCAAAATGTAATCTTTCAGTTTGTCTTGATCTTTGGCCACGGGTTTCAGAAAATTGGCAATGGTTTTGCGGGACTCCTCGATTTTGCATGCCAAGTACAGGCACACCAGCCTACAAAACGATCAGGCATGAAATGTATTTGTCAGCGCTTTGTCACAATATATCAGAACACAACGTTTTCCGGTAGTAAATTCTGGATTCACGGTTGAAAACGCAATCAATTTCATGATTACATATCTGAACACTCACTGGGCACCTTAGAACTGCGCAGAGGGTCTGCTTATCACGCGTAAATTGTTGTGTGAGTACACAGGTGATAGCCTTAAAGTCCGGGGTGAAGTCCGGTATAATGTGGTTGAAGCTTGTCAACCGGCAGTCACACCA
>NW_014038847.1:0-5022 GCF_001186125.1 Sphaeroforma arctica JP610 | reverse complement strand
GTTGTGTGTCGTGTGTATGTGTTTGTGTATGTATGTGTGTGTATGTGTTTGTGTATGTAAGTGTGTGTGTGTGTGTGTGTGTGCGTGTGTATGTGTGTGTAGGTGTGTGTGTGTATAATTCTGTATGCGAACGCTCATACATAGAACACCAGTGTCTATAATATGCTACGTATAAGCTAACTCATATGAAATGTCAATAGTCAGGTAGAAAACCAAAGCACAGCGTAATGGCGGTGGATGAGACAAAACTATTGTCTTCAATTCATGCACATATATCGAGGTGGTTTAATCTAAAGTATAGTAAAAAGCATACGTCCTTTATATATTTTGAATGAAGATCGTGTACCAATATAAGCTTATGTTTCGCAAACATACATGTTTGTATATATTGTACCGGCCTCTCATATGTAACTGATATGCTTATGTAGCTAACTATACGAACGTATTAGCGGCTAATTATACACCAGAATTCCAGTTTAACCAGAGGCGTGTCTTGGCTAGACGATTTATGCTCAGGTGATAGTATAGAAGCCTTCTACAACTCTCGTAAGCATTCATTGAGAGAAGAATACGATCAGTTTCCCAGGCCATCGACTTGAATCCAAATCGTATTTGCCATACCTACCAATAAGATAACCTACATATTCGTTAGACCCAACCTTTCAATAACGCAACACACCTACTTAAAACAACAAGAACTTTTGATCCGTAGAGCCAGCACACTGCCACATACATACCTATCCATGGCACACGCACTATCACACACATCACACACCTCATCGTTGGGGCTCAGCAGGTCTTCGACTTTCAACTCGGGATTCGCAGCCAATAACCGTTCAACGGCCTGGCTGTTGGCAATGGAGCGAGCGTCCCCCACTTTGTCTTCCGATGCAAACAACCATGCGGTGCGTTGTACACTGTCTTGGTAACCCATGGTCGTGTTGTGTGCGAGCAATAGAGCGGTCCCTTCTTATCTCATACACCATAAGGGAATATATGTATATAAATACATATTATTTATTTTTTTGTATATTTACAGTATATTACCTTGTCAGTACCGTGTCTAATGAGAAGCCGGCACTGAGCACGGAGGGTTGTTATAAATAACAGTCTCAGTGACTCAGTGAGACTCTGTCAGGGTTATACGGTTATACATAGCCGGTTAAATATGTACTAAAAACAATTTAAATAGGTGGGGTATAATACACCGGTATTTTCAGTATGTACATTACATATGTGTTAGCAGTATATTATTTATTTCTAAATATTCCGGAATTATTCTACAGGACTCCAGGGGGGTCTACAAATAGGCAAAAAGCAATACGGACAGATTTTGAAAATCGGCGATAAAGTGATGAGTAATGTTTTCTTTTTTTAACAAAAGGAGTGATACAGAAAATCATAGCCTTCTAAACTTTAAAGCTAACTTTTGAACTAAGTTAGCTAGGGGAGTACATCCAACGAGAGATCGTCTTTATATTACATGTTCTTTAATTCTCTACCTTTCGATTGGTGGAAATGTGCAATACCGGACTACTTGCCTGTACTCAAAAATTAATGCACACTGGGTCATTTGTTTTTCTCGCAGAAGTGGCTCTTAAACAAAAGGAGTGATACAAAAAATTGTTTAATTTAGACGGCTACGAAAAATATTGTTTTTTTACTTTTTGTTTTTAAAAAACAACAAAACATAAACCATAGCCGAACACTAAAATACCATACTTATTTTTGAAAATAGCCAACAACTGATAAATAATCATCTTTTTAGCTGAACACTAAAATATCATATCTTTTTTAAAAACAAAACCCGGAACACGTTTTGTTTTTAAAAAACACAACAATCAAAAACAACGAACCAAAACATGGAAAACAAAAACAAATTAACGAAACAATAACAAAAACAACAAAATCAAATGTTGATTGAATAAATACCTTTGAGATCCATCTGTGGCAATTCCTGTGCTGGTGCATATGGAGTCATTTTTTTTTATATTTTTATACAAATACTCGTTCGCTGACATCTGACATCTCACATCTTCCTCAGGGTCACAGCCTACAAGAGAGAGAGAAAAATCATATAAATATAAAATTCCTTTTGAGTCTTAGAGTTTCAGTGTACCGCGAGACGCGAATGTAATATTTACATCGACAACTGTAGTTTTAAAAAATTATTTAGTGTACATCTGATGATACCATATTTTTTAAATAGTGACACATACACTTTTAGTAAATACAATCAGTACGTGATGATATTAGTTTTCTATTCTATTTTTTTTTAAGATAAATAATCTGTGCCACAACCAGTGAGCCAAATGCTCGGGCTAATATTTATGTGCTGTGTATCTTGCCGCAGAGATATCACTTGCGATCTGAATAGCTATTCTTTGAACGCAAATGAGGACCATGAGGAAAAAGGTGTTGTTGTATTAAATCAAATTGAGTATCCGGTCGATCCCTGGGCATTGAACAACCTCCTGTTTCGTACAAATTAAATATATTAATATTATGTATATATATAAATCTACCAAAAAAGGTGTAAGGACAACTCACTTGTGCACTTAAAATAATATAATATTTGTTTTTCAACAATCATGTGGTCTATAGTACTCTCCTGTGGATTGTTGAGTTTGTTTGACTATGTGTCTGCTACTGTTAGCTACACATCAAACGCTGACAGAGTGTTGAATAGTATGCTTCTACAACTAGATCCACATACCGACTCGGAAACAGTGCGCATGCATATGGTACAAGTGGAAGCAATGGGCAACAACTACGCTAAACCAACGATGTACAAGGTGAGCAACTTCACCGCATATTACTTGCACGGTAAGTTGCTAAATTCTTTTTTGAAAACTCTATACAGTTATATTCCAAATTCGCAAATTTGATACTAAAATATAGACAGATCTTTACATGAAGGTTCACATGAGATATGAGACGCATACAATTAATATTGTGACCTGAAAACTCAAACTGCACACCTATCGCAATTAAAGTCTACTCTCGATTGAACATCCTTAAGAATATCCGAAACTGATATGGAGCATATCGCGAGTCTACCAGAGGTGACGGAGATGGACTATATCATGGGACACGGTGTATTTTGCGATACTTGTACTACTCTGGTAAGAAGGCCGAGCTTTTTTATATCTCTATGTAGATCGATATACTACTATTATTTCAAAGTTCGTCTAATTCGATTTTGCAGATTTCTGTTGCTCGCATTATACCGACATCAAATGTTCAGACTACACGCGGCGAGACTTTCCTGTGGAATCTGGAAAGAGTTACAAAACAGTCCCGAGCCTTTGATGGTCAGTATATGACACTTTTGAGCGACAGCGGAGACACGAATGTGGACCTCTACGTTATAGACACTGGAATCGATATAACGCATACTAATTTTGACGGCCGTGCATCGTTCGGAGATAATTTTACTGGCAAAATGGCTGTACTCAATGGCGATGGTAAGTTGTACTGGAGGCTGGTGCACGCCATTTATATCTTGCCTTGCGTTGTGATCTTGAAATGGGGTTTGCGAAGTTATTTTATCTTAAAATCGAAAGATTAGTAGATTGCGAATCCCAAGCACTTACGCTCTTACGCCATATATGCTCTCATTTTAAAAACATATGTTTCTATTTTCGCAACCACAGGCACAAGTGTTGCCGGCTATGCAATGTCAAGGTACAATATTATGTAGTCAATTTTTGTTTGTCTGAGTTTGTAGTACAAAAAATATAATATTTATGAAATATAAGTCTAATGATTACATATATACCATTCCTATCTCTGGGTGCTGTGGACCGCAACAGAAAATTTGGAGTGGAAAAGCAAGGAAACGCAATTTCTGTAAAGGCTCTAGCGGGTGAACAAGGCATAGGGAATTCTCGAATCACCATGGATGCATTTCAATATGTAGTTGATCAAGTCAATTGGCGGGGCAATAACAGGCGGACAGGTAGGTTGATTCTTCTACCGCAACAGAAAATTTGGAGTGGCAAAGCAAGGAAACGCAATTTCTGTAAAGGCTCTAGCGGGTGAACAAGGCATAGGGAATTCTCGAATCACCATGGATGCATTCCAATATGTAGTTGATCAAGTCAATTGGCGGGGCAATAACAGGCGGACAGGTAGGTTGATTCTTCTCAGTGGTATATATCTATTTGGAAATACATGGGCTACCCATGTATATGTGCTGGGCTCTGTTGCAGGCCGAGTCACCCGCTAGTAATTATCAAGTTCAGAACGAGTTTTTTATTGTATGTCTTTATTGAAAATCGTTTAATAAGCTATAGGTGGCTTATTCCACTGCCAATGATATCTCATTAATTTCGATGTCATTTTCCCACCGTACAGTTGTCAACATGAGTCTTGGCGGAGGTCGGAGTACTGTTTTCAACTACTTTGTCAATGCGATTGTATCACATCTGAACACAGTTGTTGTAGTCGCTGCTGGAAATGAGAATCGGGATGCCTGTAATGTTTCACCCGCAAGTGCGGAGTTGGCCATAACCGTAAGTGTAAACATGTCTATAACTTGTGTAGTAAGTGGATCGAAGTTGTACAGCTTTTAATTGTGATATTCACTGCCACGAGATTTTATTTGCGGATGTCTGCCCCATAAGTAAATCAAAACATTTTTAAAATCTATTAATACTAAATGTGAAAACTATGTCTTATTGAAGGTGGGTGCATTCACTATCACGGATTCTCGGGCTTCATTCAGCAACTTTGGGTCCTGTGTTGACATATTTGCACCTGGCCAGAGCATTCGAAGCGTTACTCTAAACAACCGCGATCAGTTGGTATGCAAAAACCTAAAACGGCGGTATTCTGCATATTGTTGATACACTAGTCATGTCTCGTACGTCATTGCATTGGCTGCTCTTATGTCTGTCTCATTTTCTAAATTTGGCTGTTCAACCCCATTAAAGGATTTGGCTGCTCAATCCCATCAAAGGATTTGGCTGATGAAACACATTAAAGGATTTGACTGTTCCATAAAAGGATTTGACTGTT
>NW_014038848.1:4486-11961 GCF_001186125.1 Sphaeroforma arctica JP610 | reverse complement strand
AAAGGAGAGAGAGAGAATGTAGATCATATAAAAAGTATGTATTTAATATGATTGGACATCCCCCCCGGGGAACATAGCAACACACTTGTTTTTATATAAAAAGTACATGTTTTTTTAATGCGAGGAGCGCGGACTGGCTCACGGCGGAGGGAAATTGATATGCACCGCAGATAAATATGTGCTGATACTTGTGATATTTAAAAGATACATAGTCCTTTCTCTCCCTCTCTCTAGTCTACTCTAGCTACTAGTAGAGAAGTAAATATAAAATATGATACATAAATAGAGACATTAGAGTCACACTCTCAGACAACCTAACTTCTACTATAAATATTAAAAAAAAATAGTAAAGTGACTCATGAGTCATAACACGTGAGATTAAATAGCGAGATTCTTGTCGTAGAGATATGATTCTGTACAGAGCATAGCCATCTCTAACGAGTCTCTTTGATTCAAATTCATCATCTAGATTATGCCCCCAATCTATAGATCTACCTTGCATGAAACGAAAGTGAGAGCTTATCATACGAGTCCATTTTAAGTAAAAAATGCCATTTCAACAACTACAGCTACGGCAAGCTTTCACACAAGTTCAGGCAACGGGTTATAGAGAGCGTCCCGATTTCATTCCGAAAACAAAATCCGGGTTTAAACCCCAGGATACACTTCTATTTTGAGCTGAGTACGGTAGTTTAGTAATAAAAGGTGCCGACGACTACACGCAGTAAAAGTGTTGCAACTAATTTGGCACGACCATTTGGAATCCGTCATACGTCAAACAAGTTTTCTATTCGCACATATCGTTACTTCGTTGAAAACAATTACATTGTGGTTATTTTATTATAGCCAGTTGCAATTTGCTTCTTTGTCGATCTAAATTAGAAGGAATCATAGCTGAATTGTGATGGATATTATGTGTGGTATTACGCTGCCATACAGGGTAGCAGCTCAAGAAAAAAATCTAGATGTAGTTGCGACCCACGTGACCTTAAATTATTTTACTACGACATGGATGAAACAGAGGCTTTGCTGTTATTTCCACGGCTGTCGAGCCAGATCGATTTCAAACACTACAAGCGCTTAAGAGATTTCACACTCTATTTTACGTGATCGCCTAATTAAAACAATGATTCTCACACAGACCTCACTGTAGACTTGGTGGGCGGATATAAGCTGGTTCTACATTGAGGTAATTGTTTGACGTCTGTAGTATTGATAATCACAGCACGCAGCCTAGATACAAGTTCATTTGTCAGACAATCACATGTCCAAAAAGTAACTGATCCGTGCTATTGTTCGCACTAGCACTGATGAATTAAAATTTGTTTGAATTCAAATGGAACATTCTAAAAGAGCATATCCAAGAGCAACAAAACCACGCGCCCATCAAGAGAGATTTTGATGCTTCTTTGAAAAAGAGACGAATATCCAGCGAAAATATGTAATAGGCTAAAACAATCATCCACTTCCAAACGAGATGCTGAGAATATAGATTCTCGTGCTCTCTACGAGCTAATAGACTAAGACGTAATGGTACTGATGATAACAGCTGACGAACGAGAACCGACAATTTGGTTGATTTGACACACTTTCCTAATACGACAAATACGAGGATGGACGATCATACGAGGCAGTTGTAACACCGAATATGAATGTACAGAATCAGCTTTAGTTCCTGCTAAAGTTATTACTGCCACCCTTCTTGACCCTCCGCAGGTTGCCCTTCCGCTTCGATTTGAACTCTTTCGTCAACTGCTCCCTCCGATCCATCCAGCGTTTCTTAACCACATCCAGCGTGTCAGTACGCATGAACAATGCCGGCAGCTTACCAGCGCCAGTCAAGCTCGTCGTTTGCTCACTATCCGCGGTTTCCGCACCCTCCACGCCGGCATCACTATCAACAGCTACCGTGGGCATAGCCCATTTGAAGAGAAGTGATCGCTCTCCTGGTTGCGAAACAACTGATGTATTGACACCGGCTACAACTGTTGAATCACCAAACTTTGTGCTTACTTTCGCACTCTTTATCTCGTTTGATTTAACGGCAGTCTTACGGGGAAAGGTCCGTTCCGCATCGCTTTCACTTTCCGATGAATCTCCCGATGTGCGATCTGACATGTTCTCTACATTGCTATCCTCGTCATCGGGATTGTAATCTGTTTTTATACCCAATATAGCTCCCAAGTTAAACGATCCTGCTTGTGTAGGTTGCGCACTTGTCTCCACATCTGCGTCCATGTCTTCGTCTTCATCGCGACTGTCCGCACCAAATCCAAATCCGAAGCTATCTCCTAGAGAGAAGCCAGTATTCTCATTCTTTTCTAGCTCATTATCCCTACCACTCGAACCAGTTGTTAACTTCTCATCCACTGTTTCATCGTCGTCACCATCGATTATTTCCACCCCCCCCACAGTCATACTCGCACCTGTCCCACTCCCCACCGGTACCTCACTCTCGGGCACTTTCATTTTGAAGTAATCAGCCATGGCTGTGACATGCACTGCGAACGCCTTTTCTTTCGACACCTCGGGCAGTGCAGCACTTTCGGCTTTGGGTTTGTCGTAGTGGTCTTCTTCATCACCCCTCTTCACTTTTTTAGAGGGCGCTTCCTCCTCTTCTTTTGCGTCGAGCAGCGCCGTCATATCTTCGTTCGTGGGATCATAATGCATCTGTAAGTGGCCAGTTATAGCCAAAAGTCATCATTTTAGCGATAATTACAATGATCAAAAGCACGCAATAGTCAAAATCATCACAAATTTATATAAGTTATCACTACAGAAAACACCACGTGTCCCGTACACGACCGCACGCACTTACCGTTCGCATATCCACGAAGTGTTTCTTATTGATCTCCTTCTCGTTCCTGACAACCTCGTCATCGTCAACCCTGCCCGTCTCCATCTCGTCACCAAACCCTTCCTCGAAGTCTCTAGCATCGCTCTGCATGTACTTTTTACCCACGCCCACGCCCAGCAGACTCTCCAGAATCTTTTTATTGTTGGCACGCTCGGCCTTGAGTTCTATTTTTCTCACCCCCGCAACATCTCTCATGCCCATACCCACCTCTTCATTTGGCTCATCTGTGGCATTTTCGGTTCCGATTGTACCACGTTCGCTTTCACTTTCGCTGTCACTCGATGATGACTCATCCTCGATGAAGCGACTGTCCAGTTGGAAACGCTCGTCGCCTTGGTAACGACGTTTGAGCTCCAGCAGCTCGGCACCCCCTTTACCTTCGAATACAGGTTTAATAGCAAACCTCTCAGCATCAGAGCCGACATCATCCTCAGAATCACCGCCATTGTCATCACTACTGTCCACACCCGGAAGTCCCTGAGTTTTAGTAGGTACATCCGAACTATCACTATGAGACCCATCGTCGTTATCGCCGAACGGTTCCGTTCCCTCCTTTCCTCGACTTCGCTTTCCGTCACCCTTTACACCTCCCTCCCCACTCTCGGTATCCTCTTGTCGTCGTTTCTTACGTTTATCCTTTTCGCTACGCTTTCCATTGCCATCAACACTGTTTTGTACCCCCTCGTCTGACTCTGAGTGACCCCCTATCCCCATGAAATCCGCGGCAACCGCTCGCTTGGCCTTCGCATTCTCTTTTTCTTTACGTTTTTGCTTTTTCTCTCTTTTGCGCTTCCTATTCACACTCGCAGCATTATCATTCTCGTCATCGCCTGCCATATCCTCATCTTCACTATCGTCAAACCGGATCTTGTTTTTATTGTTTGACGGAGCGTCAGCAGAAATCTTGATAGGCTGCGCGAGCTTAGACGTTTCGCGTAGGGCTTTCAGGCTTTCCAATCGCCTCTCGTTGGCGAGATGTTTTTTCTTTGTCTTTGCAGCGCTTTCATCACTCGGTTGTGTATCAGTGTTCTTGTCTTTCTGTCTCTTAGGTCGAGTTGTGTGTTTACGCGAACGAGAATTGGCCTTGTCATCTGCACCATCCACTTGACTTATCGCACACCCCGTGTCTCTTGCATCATAAGTCGGCTGAGGATCCGTATCTTCACGTGCATCAGCCGCCGCATCCTCTCCGGGCAAATCTGGTTCACTGTCCACATCATTATCATCGTCTAATAGCATCGCATGCTTGGCAGGTCCAATGGCTGCTACCTTATCTGTCCTGTCTGTGTCCTCATCAACTGCTATTTGCGACGATTTATCCGAAATTATTGAGTCTTCGGACACATCTGCCACTTCACTACCAGTCTTTCCCTCATCTTTATCGCAGCTTAAGGGCACTGCAGTATCATCACCCGGCATCTTACCATCACCCATACTAAGTGACTGTGAAGCCAACCCCTCCTCTTGATTAGGCGCGGGCGCGTTCAATGCATCCACACTCTCGCTAGCTTCGTAAGCTGTCGACTTGGCCGTATCGAGATTGCTCAGGTGTACACTTTCCTGGGCCGTTTCACAAACAACTTGTTCTCTAAGAACATCATCTTCCATAGAATCCGCAACGTTAGAGCAAATGTTTTCTGGCTGTGCTTCATCGCCGACCTCACTTAGAGGTTCTTCATCAGTTATAGTGGGTTCGTTCACAACGTCTGCGGGCTGGGTTGCTTCACACTTCGTAGGAGAGCTGTTCATCTTAGCACTGGTTGCTGTATCATCCAATTCGGACGCCACTATATCTTCGGTGTCTGCAGTACTACTCATCAAATAACACTTTTCCTCTTTGTCCACTGCCGTGGTGATCGCAACATCCATATATGTATCGGCATCAACATCATCGAATGTAACATACGTATCTGCCTTCTCGTCAACTACTGGGTCGTCCGTATCATCTCCCATGACGTTCGCACAAGCCTTGGCCGCAGCGCTCCTGAGTTCTCTGTTCTCCTTCTGCGTATTCACTTTCTGCGTTTCGTTCGATGGCACGTTCTTGGCCGCATGGGATTGGGTTTGTGATTGTATCTGTGTCTGTGTAGGTGCATCATCCTGGCCTGTAGTATGTGTACTGCCCTCACCAGTTTTCCCAATATTCTCCGCTATGCTACGTAGCATTCGCTTCTCGTCAATTATCGTCTTTTCAATCCTCGACAAGTACTCGGGTGTTTCCTCCGTCTCCCGCAGTGGTTTGCTTATCTTCCTTCTACCACCCATACTAATACTATTTGTGTTGCTCTGACTGGGCTGGTGGTATCGAACTGCCGACCGTACGTTGTCGGTGGGATCCATGACAATGATACGCCGCTTGTATGGATTGTACATTTTCATTACGGCCACTGCAGAGAAGCAAATAAAGCAATTCACAGAGTCAGTATTTGAAGCATTTTACAGGGCAGCAAATTTTCCAAAACAGGTTTAAACTATCATCTGCACAAAAAAAAAGAAAAAAAGGGAAGTTCAACCTGATCTTTGCGTAGGACAAATTTATTTTATATGGCGACACCGAGCATATTGAATGAGTTGTATCTGTTGCCGAACACTTCACTGATATAAGGTTGAATCTGTGGTCTGCGTGTACCGAAGCGTCAACTGAAGTGGTGTTGGAACACACAGGGTCCAAGAAGTCACCACAAAAGTTGAAACTAACAAGTTTGTCACGGTAATAAGTATGCTATACGGCTACGTATACACATATTACCACAAAATGTTGAAACTCACGACCATGTCTCTATCAAGTTCAGCTTTACTATAGAAGACTTCGCTTGTACACCTGAGAAAAATACAAAGCACACCCGTAAAAAAATGCTTATCTATCACGAGGACGTGCACCATAATCGCAAATATAATGACACCTACACCCACTCGATCGCAAACGAGAGCTTATCACTGCAACATTTGAGCGTATACCTACCTGGTCTGCCCTGTCTACCCGCTAGTTTCCAGCCATGTGATTTCTTAGCCAGTTTGATACCCATCACTACCGGTTCAACAACGGGATGAACAATCTCGCCGCGCGCCTCCCTTTCTCGCTCATCCTGGAGAGTCTGTTCCTGTTTCTTACGGTGGTCAATCTCCTTCTGTAGTGTGCTGACGAATCTGCACACGGGAGATGTAGACAAATTCGAGTTAGCTCAAGATATGCATGCTAATGAATATGTAGAAGGAAGATACTTCGCTACACTCATACATGTATAAAGGGAGAGAACTTGATGATCGAATATATATAAGGTCAACAAAACATTAGCACACAAGAACGTAGACTTCTGAAGTAAGTGCATCTAGCCAGTCTATTTCTATACAGTCACTCAGGAGTACAGTGTCCACTTTTTGTACCTGGGTCTGGCGAGCGCGAGATGCAGTTCCTTGCCCTTCCACCGTGTTCCATTGAGCAACGACATGCATCGCTTGAGACTCGCGTTTGTACATTCCATCTGTACATAAGCAAAGCCACGCCTGGTATTGGTAAGCGTGTCCACCGCTATATGTACATCCGTTACTTGACCAAACGAATTGAAGCGCGCTTTGAGCTCATCATCGTTGACCGTGTCGCTCACACCTTTTACTTGAAGTCGGATAGACGTACTCTCTGGGTATTGTGTTGTGACAAATACTTCGTGATTCAGTTTGAAGCCAGGGATGGTTTACCGGGATATTTAAACAATCGGAGGAAAATACAGGTTCCCTTGTCGAAAATTCAAAAAAAAGTATTATAGCGTGCAACCGGCATAAGCTATCTAAATCCATTTTCTGGACGACAATATACACGTGTTTAGATGCAGGTACACAATATTATATATATATATATATGTACAAATGCACATTTACATATATATATATATGTGAACATAAGTATGTATGCATGTACATATATGCATACTTACAGGTACATATATATATATACATATGTATAAATATAAATAAGTAAATAAATAAATAAATAGATATATATATATATATATATATGTATATGTACATATATATATATTATATACATACACTATATATTACACACACACACACACACACATATATATATATATATATATATATATTAGATATATATATATATATACATATTTACATTATATACAAATGTAATATAAATCAATATATATATTTATTTATATACATACTTATACAAAGAATCCTACTACATGGATATCGCAAAGCTGCAATCCATGGTTTCAATTCACCGATTTTTAAAGTTTTTGTGATAACGTGTTATCGCAGCACTACTGAGTCATTGGGATAAGGGGACTCGTTCATAACATGGTACAAATTCGTGATATCTCCGTAGTAGCAAGGAGATGAACAATTCCTACTACAGGGGTATCATAATATATACGCAGGCAGACATACGTACAAACTACATACACACACACATACATAACATACAAACTACATGCATACATACATAAACACATATTTATATATACACATCCATGTATACATACGTATATACAAACGTATATATATATATATATATATATATATATATACTATATATATACAATAATATATATANATATATACTAATATAATATATATATATATACTATAGTACTAC
>NW_014038848.1:0-4466 GCF_001186125.1 Sphaeroforma arctica JP610 | reverse complement strand
ATATATATATATATATATATATATATATATATATTAATTAATTACTACTACTATATATATATATATATATATATATATATATATATATATATATATATATATATATATATATCCATGTAGAAGTAATTTGCAGTTGTAGCACGCAAGTCATAAGTTAACTCGTTCACATACATATAGATTTGTTTATGAATCAATTTTAATTCTACATACCGGCCGATATCGTCGACATTGCTTTAGCCTCAGCAGTCAGAACCTTTTCTGGTCGATTGGAATCACAAATTGATTATACAGATATATGGTTATCTCTATGTGTGTAGCGTCTGTTTTTATAGTTTATTTCGATTCTAGAAGCTGTAACGATAGACGATCACACTGCTGCACACTCGCAGCAAAACGGTGAAAATATCTGAATCAGTCGTCTCAGCTACTGCTTCTGAAAAAACCGATATACTCGTCAAATGTACACTAGCAAGGTCATATATACCACTATGACCATAACCCAAGAAGGTTATAAATAGATACAAATGAAGTGTATGTATGATGATATGCAGCTATATTTTTTAACAAATACTAAATATATATTTACTAAATAGAGATGTTGGGTAAATACACGTGAATCTGTTAAACAAATAGTGTGTTGATTTCTGATTAGTGCACAGCTATGGGTGTATGTGTAGACCTGAACTAATTTCCCTTCAGCCCGCCAAAAAACTTTATAGATCTGGATAAGCCTTTTCTATACAATAAAGATAAACATGCGTGTCCCTACATAAATATGCGTCTCATTTACTATTTAGAAGGCTATGTCATAGACACGAATTCACATATTTTTTATTTACATTTTACAGTGATGTTATCGTAGTGAATGTTGTCGCTGCTCAGCCTAAAGAATAAAGATATATCCAGATTGATTCGTATCTATTTAGGATCTTCTGAACAGATCAGGTTTAATCATCGAAGCCGTCGATTGGAATTGTCAAAATCAACCTACCAGTGCTCAAACAGCGCGTGTTAATTTTGTACACACTTCTTCTATCGAATTTTCTGGCTGGTTTGTCCATAGTGTATCAACAACACACACCAAAGAGAATGGCAGGTCAGTATAAAAGATTATCACATATAAATATTCCATGCGCAATGAGTACCGTGTCTACGTGCCAGAAGCCCTACGTACGTGCGAAATTATTATTGTATACATTTCAGGCTTGCTTGTTTTAGGATAATTGTGTAGCAGTGGACACGCCACATTCGTGTCGAACAACGTATTCGTAATGCTTAAGATCAGACGCGAGTACTCGCTGTGTAGTGCACTGTCATTCTCACTGGGAAATTGTATGGTTGTCAGAGTATTTGCTGTTGGACTTAAATGTTGAGTGATTTGTGTACATCGCGTGCAGGGTACGAATGGACGATTTTACATCTGGGTATACATTCGGATATCTCGTCATTAGAAAAACAGATATTGGCTCACTCGAATTCCACGCGTACTATTATCCAGAGTACGCACACACAAAAGCTCATACGTGCATGCGCAATCATCTGCACACACAGATACCGCCACAACTGCGCAGAGATGGTCCGTGGATGCCCTGCGCAAGAAATGCGAGTGCCAACGCTGTCTAAACGGCGAAGCCACTACACACAACGATGACTCGCACGACCAAAGTTTGCAGCAGAAATTTCATATCTGTGGAAAATCTGTGGAGATTTTAGGCGGAACTACTAAGTGTGCTCGGGTTGCGTCCAAGTGGCTCACGGAGAGGGACGAGGAGTGGGGTAGGATATCGGCGGTATGTTTAGTACGTGTTTGATCGTGGGAGATATTTTGTGTGAAATTAGCGCTTGAACGTGTTGGGTGATGCGTTTGAGGTTGTGATATATAAATCTTGTAAAGCATAGTTAAAGGCAACGTGTATATGTATCTTAGAGCTTTGCAAGCCAATACGCCCTGGGCTATAATGTTCCAATGAATACAATATTATGAGTTGTTGTGTCTACGAAGCTTTGTCCGTGATGCTACGTTACACTCTTCCCCCTGGGGTTAGACGAGTACCGAATGTCTGAAAGTGTACATCTCGTCGTCTACACGTCATGAGATGCATTCTTCTTGAAGCTTCTGTGCGACTATCACTTGTGCTCTCGCCCCTATTCACGCACGTAGCTACCCCGATGCGCTCGGAATGGTACTATTTAGACACATACATGTATTCATTTCTGAACATGGTCTTGAGTGCACAATACATGGAACCTATCTGCTTCATTATATACATATTCATAGGCAGTGCCCATCCCTCCGTCGACATTAGGTTTATTTGCACTTCGTTCGTAAATGTTGTCTATATATACTTGGTTTGTTCAATTTTTTATCCAAGCAAGTTGAAGGTATGGTTACTAAAAAATGCAGATATGAAGGCCACAAGGTTGATAACTACAAATATCAGATTTAAGACACACTGAGAAGTAACATGACTTTACACAACCCACAAATCAAAACTAATAGTGCGTACACACAAGCCAACATCCACAAGAATACATACACACTGCACGTGTCATGTACACACTCCGATCCTTTTACTGATTTATTCGACTTGTCCATTCTTGGCACCACAGTTAGAAATTGGCTCAGGCACTGGATTAGTAGGCATCACCTTGAGCTTGCTGGGCTGCAAAAGTGTGACTTTCACCGATCAGGAGCCAGTTCTAGACACTATCCGGCATAACGTAGAAGGCAATCTGGAAAAGATGAGCCGGGACAATAGCAGAACACGTTTTACTGTGAGAGGGGGTAATGAAGTATTTACGACAGAGAAGGTCGAAGAAAGAGGTGATGATAGTGGACTAGTATCGAGTGAGGGTGCTTGGGATATTGAGGAGCTCTTCTGGGGCACACTGGGTAGTGAGGCATTAATAGGGCGAGTGGGTAAGAGGAAAGGAGTGAGTGGACCACAATCGGGCCACCACTGGGATGTGGTTATTGGGTCGGATCTTATTTTTGCACATGAGAATATAGAGCCACTGGTTCAGACTTATGAAAAGCTTTGCGGGCCTAATACAAAAGCTTACCTGGTCACTATAAATAGATTTGATTGGGAGGCAAGGTTTTTCAAGTTGATGGAGGAGCAGTTTGATGAGGAACTCGTACTGCAGGAGGGAGATATATATATACATGCATTCACTAAAAGACGGATGGAAGTTTAAAGGTAGTAAGCAGTAATTAAATAAATGAATACGGATCGAATCTATGGTCATTTGTATTCGAATGGTTGCTCCATTGTGCACATTGATACTACTACTGGTGAACAGTTTTAGTATATAGTCGAGTGAGTATGAATGACTTGTATGGGAAAGTGGAAACGTAGGAGGGCAAGTTTACCGGGGTGGTGACAGATGTCTCCAGGTATGAAGTGTTGTATCAGGTCGTCATGTACACTTTTAGGCCACAGTGCCGAACATTTTTAGGCCATTTTAAGGCCACAGTGCAGAACATTTTTAGTCCAATTTTAGCCCACAGTGCAGAACATTTTTAGGCCACAGCGCAGAACATCGGCAACTTCTCACAGCGGAAAAAACAAGCTTTCGTTCTTCCTCAAAAAGGAGACCACCTTGTGGACTTTCAAAACGGGTTATTTCTTGGCTAACAATTGGGCGGACAGTTGTTGTGGAATTCCAGTTGCATCATCGTGATATTACGATGGCCATCTCACAGGATTGTCATCACGCGGATCTTGCTTGTATGTACACACACAAACCTTTGAAGCAATACCAGCCCGCAAGCAGAACCAATGAGATATCTTGGAATGATTGAAGCTGTGCATGTAGAGTAAACCCTAAAACAAAACGGCAACGATTCTCTGCAATTGAGCCACTGTATAGCGTTCGCAACAGGCAGTGCTTCACTCTCTCAGGCGATTTATACAGCTGTTGGACATATGAGCGACTGTGCCCCGCAACTGGACCAATTCAAAACGTTCACAAGATGTTTCGAGTGTATCGGTAGTAACTGTCATACTCACGAGCTGCCATAGACCTTGGCCCGGATAGGGAGCGCATTGAATTTACAAGCATGTGGCACCAAAATATCGCGCAACGGAGACAGCAAATGCTCGAATCTTCACAATGAGACATTCTTGTTTTGTACGGCGTAATATGCTCGAGATATATTTCCGGTAACAAAGGTCCGCCTGCAGCACCGCTATTTCGGTACCCGCACTTTGATGGCTTTTGAAATTCCGTGCAGAGCGTGCCCTAGTTGTTCGTGAAGCAGAATTCATACTTTCGATTTCTACACTGCCGACCATTGACGGTGTATAAACCAGGAGATGATGGCTTATATATATATATATATATATATATATGTATGTAGGTATGTATGTAGGTATGTATGGATATGTATACGTATATTTTTATGTAAATGTGTATGTATATGTATATGTATATATATATATGTATATGTATTTATATATATA
>NW_014038849.1:10454-11962 GCF_001186125.1 Sphaeroforma arctica JP610 | reverse complement strand
GTGTATCTATTTTTATTATATACTCATATTCTATATTTATATTATTCTATATTATATTATAATTATATATATTATATATATATATATATATATATACTCCTTGTGTTCCTTCACACACAGTCGTCGTAGCACGTGGGAGTTCCTCCTACGCCAACGGAAGGGTCGTACCATCCTCCTGAGCACTCACTTTATGGATGAAGCGGATCTGTTAGGCGATCGCATAGCCATCATTAGCGACGGTCAACTCAAGTGCATAGGCAGTTCACTGTATCTCAAACAGGCGTATGGGGCGGGCTACCATCTGGTGTGCACAGCGAAGCGTGGTATGTGGTTGTATGGTGCTGTGCGTGTACATGCTTGCTCGTGTACTTGTTATGCGTTGTATGTGGTTGTATGGTCCTGACTCAGGACACTACCCTTCAATTTGGACCTTTATTGACACTGGTGGGTATTCTTAACCCAAACTAAACCCTAAAATTCTAAACCAATACACCTCCATGGCAACACAGGGACATCAAAGATTGCCGATTCCATCGATGTGAACGCGTTAACGCGTCTGATCATGTCGTTTGTTCCTGTGGCGAAGCTAGAGTCAAGTGTGGGCGCGGAAGTCACATACACCATGCCCTCGAGCGATGCGAAGGTCTTCCCTGATCTGTTAAAAGGTGTGTAGGTGTGATATGTCATGTTATGTCATGTGCGCACGTATAGTATAGCCTGACTGTGCATGTGTTTGCGCTGTGTAGAAACATGGGTTGAGAAGTGCTTGTGGTTAATACTAGTGATGTGTGTGTGTACACATGTCGGCGAGTAAGGTCGCATGGAGTGGTCAGGTGTGAGTGTATATGTTGCGAGTGTTCTAATCGCTGACTGTATTTGTTGGATCATTACCCCCACTCAAACACATCACACCTGTACACTCCCCTTCGATGCTACACATACGCGCTTAGGTACGAGCGAACTATTCCGAACGCTCACGCGCACATCAAATTCTTATTTAAAACATAAACACATACCAATGTGTATATGTTCTTGTTACATCCGTATCTATGACTGTGCATGTGTTTATGTATACATTTATATGGCTTCTCTCCTGTAGCGCTCGACGACTATTCTGAGGTAGAGGATTATGGGTTGAGTATGACCACAATGGAAGAAGTCTTCCTAGCTGCTAACGGATTCAGCAACCTGACGGACGACGACAACAACGGTGAAACCGGTATGCTTCCTAACATATTCGTATACATTTATTCATGCACAAGTCATGCGTATGAATATATGCGTATAGGTGTACAAATGTAGGATTGATTATACATACACATCCATGCGTGTAAACATATACATGTGCGTTCGTAAATGTACATCTATACATATTCCGCATATTTTCTCTCTTTCCTCTCTGCTTGCTTGATTCACATTGCTCTTCTTTTTTAATTCACAGTGTCAACAAAACGAGTCTGGATCCTATTAACCTGATCCATAGCACTCTCCTTGTTAATGTCATAGTC
>NW_014038849.1:0-9794 GCF_001186125.1 Sphaeroforma arctica JP610 | reverse complement strand
AGTATGTGTCCGTTCCTTGCATCTTACTTATAGGTGGTGCGCTTGGTATGCTTCTATTACCACCTCTACTTTCTTGATCCATACCATCCTCTTTGTTAATGTCATAGTATGTGTCCGTTCTTTGCACCTTTCTTATAGGAGGTGCACTTGATATGCCTGAGAAATCCGCCGACGGGCCTATGACCGATGTCACGTCCAAACATGATATGTACGACACATCTGCCAAGTCCGCTGACTCGGTGGGAGAGACGGCGGTTGCGTCTGTAGAGATGAAGCCTGTAGGTAAGACGTAAAGACATACGACAGGGTTTTAGGGTCGCTCGACTGGCGTTGTAGGGTTTACGGTTGGAGAGACTGCGGCTGTTTCTGTGGAGATGAAGCCTGAGAGTAAGACATGAAGTCTCTCGGCAGGGATAAGGGGTTAGGGTTTTAGGTTTGGGATTTTAGGATCACTCAACTGCAGGATGTGTTCTATTTATAGGCTTTGGTGTATTAGAATAGTCGGATGGCCGCGTTGTGCCTTTCCCGTGTCTTGGGTTGCTGTGTGTATACCTTGTTATGGCTTAGGGTTGTCAGAGTTTTAGGGTTACTAGCCTGCAGTCTGTGTTCTATTATAGTCAGAGTATGGGCTGGTTCCAGAACAGTCGCATTGTCGCGTTGTGCCTTCTTTTCCCACGTCTTTTAGGGTTTAGGGTTGTTGTTGTGTGTATCTCTATATGTCACACACCACAGTGCAACCGGTGAGTAGGAGGTCAGTCACCGATATGTGCACAGAGACCGGTAGATGAACTAAGCCCTCCGAGGCTTAGTTCATCACAGTCACTCGGCAGTGCAGTGCCTTGACGCATGTCATCCTGCGCTGTGCGCAGATGTCATACAAGCATATGGGCACCTAACACAGGCATGAGGGTGAGGGACTTAGATCACTTACTGTCATTATACGATTTATGGTAGCTTTTGTTGATGTTTCAGACTTAAACCCAATTTCTGATAATATATAGCTTATAATAGCTTCTGTTAATATACAACTTATACTAGCTTCTGCCAATGTTTCGGACTCAACCCCCCAATTTCTGGTAATGTTTCTGACTTTTAAAATACTTTTTGCCAATATCAGCCAAATCGGGAATGCGTCAAAAGCTGTTCCAGCCGTCGCCTCTGAAGACGGGCATGGCACTCAAGAAACAACAGTACACTGCCATGGTACGTTGAGTGTGTGACCTTCTTATTATAGTACACTGCCATGGTACGTTGAGTGTGTGACCTTCTTATTACAGTACACTGCCATGGTACGTTGAGTGTGTGACCTTCTTATTACAGTACACTGCCATGGTACGTTGAGTGTGTGACATCCTTATTTTGACTCATTGTTTTGCAAGCGATTTATTTGTTCATGTGCATGCAGGTTGAGTGAGTGTACTTCCTATTGCGACTCGTCTTTTCTCTTCTTATGTGCAAGTGACTTCTTTGTACATGTGCGTGACCACCTAGCTGTGCGGTTGCTAACACCTATCTCTCCTAATCCTCCTAATCCCACGCCTTCATCCAGGTGAAGAAGCGCTATGTGCACTCTAAGCGAGATAAAGGGGCAGTCTTGTGCCAGTGGGTGTTCCCCATCATCTTCATGGTGTTGGCCATGGTACTTGCCAAGACCATCAAGGAAGACTTTGACCGACCCCCCCTCACCTTCAACATCAATGACCTCGATACCAGCAGCGTGCCTATCCAGAACCTGAACGCGTACGTATATGGGATGTGTGTGGATGTGAGGTGTTGATGTGGTGTGTGTCTGGCTGTTTGTAGGTATATGTGTGGCCTTCTGTTTGGCTGTGTATAGTGTTTGAGAGCAGTAGGTAATACCTGCGATACCCTGCTCTTGCTCTCTCTCGAGCTGTATCCGGTTCGCTTACGAAGACGTCTCCATAGTTCCCAGCTGTGACCGTTTAACACTCCCAGTTCTAAAAATAGATCTACCTACTTCACCACCCTCGACCAATAGGGGCAACGCTCTCGCGGACTCTGTGGTCACCCAGCTCACGCAGGAGTTCAGTCCCACACTCGTGACCACGGTGGACCCGACTACCAACTTCACACTCAACTGGATCAACACAGCCTATACAGACTTGGAGGCTACCATCTATCCCGGTTACATAATACAGACAACCAACCCCACGGGCGGAGACGACGGCAGCCAGCTACTGTTTGTGACTGAGTACTTCCAGAATCTGGGTATGGGATATTGAAGTGGATATGAGAGAGAGTGTGTGTAAGGGTGTAACTACCTCCGCGTGCCTTCTACGTTGTTGTAGTTATTTATTGGCCTGTCCTTGTATGAGTGTGTGCAAGTGTGCGTCTGTCCTATTTTGCCTTCTACACAATTCCATACATTTATACGTTTTGTTCTCTGCCCTTTCACCAACCTTACACTTCTCTCTATCTTACACCGTTGCCTACCTTACACTTCTCTCTATCTTACACCTTTATATACCTGGCACTTTTACTAACCTTACACTTTTACCTACCTTTTCCATACATTTATATGCTCCGTGTTGTGTGCCTAATACGAAACAGCCCTCCATGGATCGGCTATCTACCTCAACGTCCTCAACAACGCGATTGCTCGGGTGTATGTACCAGGCATGAGCATTACCACCACCAACCACCCTTTACCACTCACAGCCGCTGCTAGGAATGAGCGAATCGAGGAAGGGTATGTATCTATGCGTCTGCGCATCTATGTATCTTATGTGTATATGTGCTTTACGTGATTGTGTGTCTATGTGTATATATGTGTGTGCTTGAGAATGAGCTGGTGTTTGAATAGGCATACGTACAGATAACCCCGAGTGTTTACCCATTGATCATATAGAGATACTTCTGTGGATGCCCGCACATCACTTCGTCACCCTGTGCCTGAGCTAAACAGCCCATCTCTGACCTCTTCACCTCTCACCTCTCACCTCTCATCTCTCACCTCACCTCCCCCTCTGCCCCTCTGCCCTTCCCAGAGGCCAAGAGTTGGCTGTGGCCATCTTCACCATCTTCGCCATGTCCTTCTTAGCGGCCAGTTTCGTGACTTTCGTAGTGGATGAGCGTCGCACCAAGGCTAAGCACATCCAGTTTGTGTCGGGTGTGGACACAGTGAGCTTCTGGCTGGCTACGTACACGTGGGACCTAATTAACTACTTGATCCCGGTGACCGTTATTCTAATTATCATCATCGGCTTTCAGGTGTGTGTGGGCAGGTGTGTATTGTGCTCTGTTGTGTATTTAGGTATAGTTTCTGCTTAAGAGATAACCAATTGGAATGGCTCTATAGAGGAGGAACCAATCGAAATGGCTCTATAGAGAAGGAACCAAATGGAGTAGCTCTATAGAGGAGGAACCAATTGGAGTAGCTCTATAGAGGTGGAACCAATTGGAATGGCTCTGTAGAGGAGAACCCAATTGGAATACCTTTATAGAGGAGGAACCAATTGTAAAATACCCATTTCCCCACACACTCCCATCCTACTCTATCCCTACCCCCCCATGCGACACCTCATTCCCATAGCTTGCCTTCACACCACACAGGTGGAGTACTACACAGGGTCTAATTACGGGGCTGTTGTGTGCTTGTTCCTGCTCTTCGGGTGGTCTGTGATTCCCCTCATGTACATCTGCTCCTTCGGCTTTAAGGTGCCATCCACTGCCCTGGCCTCCATGATTCTGTTCAACATGTTGCTAGGTAACGTGCGTTTCAACGTGTTGCTAGGCAACCTGCGTGCGTGTGACGAGTGTCTGTTGTCTGTACCTATTACTATTACGCTGTTGTGTGCTTGTTCCTGCTGCTCGGGTGGTCTGTGATTCCACTCATATACATCTGCATGTTCGACGTTAAGGTGCCATCCACTGCCCTGTCCTCCATGATCTTGTTCGACATGTTTCTAGGTAACGTGCCTTGACATGTTGCTAGGTAACGTGCCTTAACATGTTGCTAGGTAACGTGCCTTAACATGTTGCTAGGTAGCCTGTGTGCGTGCGTGCTACGAGTGTTTGTTGTCCCATGCGAATAACTTTTACATTCTGTTGAGGTTAGTCGTTGCATGGCTGATGATACTGCTATTGGGTGCGCAAACACATATTTAGGACACGGGATGTGAGTGGAGTGGTGCGTTGTGTTGTATTGTTGTGTGTACCTCATATGCACCTACATGAACACTTGCCCTATTACTAGCGTCTTCCGTTCTTGTACTGGTGAGTGTGTGCCACATATACACCTGCATAAACACTAGTCTTATTAACAACGTCTTTCCTTCTTGTCCTGGTGTCTGTGTGTAGGTCTGGCTACATCACTGACGACGTTTATAATGGACCAATACGAAGATCTCGAGGGCGTCTCAGAGATTCTGGGCTGGGTGTTTATGTGCGTACCCCACTATTGCTTGGGTCGTGGACTGATGGATATCTCATACAACCATTTGGCTAGCCAAGTAGCCGGCTATGTAAGCCAGGTAGGTTATCCGAGTGTTTCCCAACCTGCGTGTGTGTGTATTATATATATATATATATATATATATATACGTGTGTGTGTGTGTGTGTAGTAGGCATGTACATGTATGTTTTATATCCGTGTATATATGTATGTACATGTATGTGTTATAAATGTATATGTATATATATATATATGCATATACGTGTATGTTATTCGAGTGTTTAGCCACATACGCGTTCATGTGCCGCTGTATATGTATATATATGCATGTACATGTATTTTTTATATATGTATATATATATGAATGGAAATGTATGTTATTTATGTATATGTGTGTATATATGCATATGCATGTATGTCTAGTATGTCTTATCCCCTTACCTTGCCACACACATGCTAACCGTGTGTCCATCTGACACTCTTGTCTCTCCACACACGCAGAATGACCTATTCTCCGGAGGCTTCAACTACTCACCTCAGAGTGCGCTCAGCTGGAATGTCTCGGGAAAGAACTGTCTGTTCATGTTCCTCGAGGGATTTGTCTTCTTTGGAATTGTGCTGCTTATTGAGTACCGGTTCTTCATCCGTAAAAAGCCGACCAAGGTACGTGCAATTGTCTGTGTATATCGTTGAATCCAACAGTGTCTAGTGTGAGCGTGCAAGTGGCATATCGAGCCCTAGGTGTACATGACGAATATATATATATATATATATATGTATAATAGTTATATATATATATATATTATATATATATATATATATACTATATTATATATATATATATATATATATATATATATATATAGAGTTGACTGAAGGTTGGTAGTGGGGTGTGCTCAGATGTGCATGCCATCGTCTGGTTCTCAGTCATGTATGTCCATGCAATCATGTATATACCTGTGTGTGTCAAATAACATACGCATCACATTCAAACTATTCAGGCCTCCAGTAGAGACCATTTCCATCTAAATTAACATACTACCACACTCACCTCTCTCATACACACACCAGGGTATCAATGGCGCGGGTAAGACGACCACCTTCAAAATGCTGACGGGTGATCTCAGCGTGACGTCGGGAAACGCGTACTTAGAGAATTACTCCGTCGTCTCCGCGCTGAAAAAAGCGCGCAAGAACATCGGCTACTGCCCACAATTTGACGCACTCATTGGGCTGATGACGGGACGTGAGACACTGCAGATGTACGCCAGATTGCGCGGCATCCAGGATAAGGAGGTCGACGATTCGGTTGAGGTGTGTTATACTTAGATTTCGTGTGCGTATGCATGCGTGTACGCGCGCGTTGGCGTGTGTGTGTGTGTGTGTGTGTGTGTGTGTGTGTTTGCTGTCGCAAAGGTTGATGCACTCTTTGGTCATATGTGCGCTGCTGTGTCCTGTGTTTGATACTAGTTTGTTTCTGGGGGAAGCTCGTAATATAGTGCAGATAAATAGTTACATGGTGCATGTTCCGTACGAGAGCCTACGATTGCTGGCCATATCTTTGGACCATAAACACCAGTGCGTGTAGCGTCGGCGACCGACACATACACACTTAACTCACTATTTAGTGGGTGAGATAATAATATCGGTCACTTGGCTGTGTTCTTTAAGTTATATATATATATATATATAGTATATGCGAACTCCGTTGTTTTGTGTATATATGCTTATAAACCGTATTTCAATCTAATATGCTTGTAAACGTATCCTATTCTCATATATATTCACACGAATCTTATTCTTATTCTATTTCCAGGCCATCATTCAGATGCTGCAATTAGAGAAGTGGGCTGACCGGCAGGCGAAAACGTACTCTGGTGGTAATAAACGTAAACTGAGTACCGGTATCGCCCTGGTTGGCACGCCACCGATCGTTTTCTTGGATGAACCGGTAAGTTCAAGTACATGCTTCTTCTTAGGGTTTTCCTTTTTAGGGTTTTCATTCAATTGAATACTACATAGCCTCCCAAAATATTGACAAAGTAGCTATGAATATTACGTCGGTAGCCTAGCCCATGTGTATTGGTAGACTTGCACGAGCGGTCCATATCGGTTTGTATAACGGGTTGCTATTCTAAGGGTAGTATCATCCTCCAAGGGTTTAAGGTTTTAGAACCCAAGCTTAACCCCATGCACTGGCGCGGCTCTTCGT
Source organism: Sphaeroforma arctica JP610 (assembly GCF_001186125.1). Lineage (NCBI taxonomy): Eukaryota > Ichthyosporea > Ichthyophonida > Sphaeroforma > Sphaeroforma arctica. Next base: position 3,168 of record NW_014038849.1, on the reverse strand, counting down.
GTCCTATTCTTATACCTCTGTACACGCATCGGCATACCCAACCAGACCACCGGGATGGACCCCGCGGCTAAACGGTTCCTATGGAATACACTCAACGACGTGCGTGCGCAGGGGCTTGCCTTGGTACTAACTTCGCACAGTATGGAGGAAGTATCGGCTATCTGCACACGCCTGGCCATCATGGTTAATGGAGAGTTCCGGTGTCTGGGCAATCAGCAGTACCTCAAGAATAAGTATGTGTGTGTGGTTGGTTGTATATGTTCGGAGGTAAGTATTTATATGTATGTGCTTGTGTATTATGTTATTGTATAGTATATGTGTGTGCTCGAGTAGGAGTGTGTGTGCCTGTGTATGATATTATGGATGTTTATGTGAGTTGATGTAAAAATTATATGCGTGTTTCTGTGTATGCACTTGTTCCTGTTGATGTGCTGGAAAGACTGTCAACGTATTTTTTGAGTGACTGATTTATTGAGTGAATTGTATATCCCTACACAAACATTTTGCCACGTCCTTGTGTACATATACAGGGTTTAGGGTTTTAGTCTAATCTATCGTGTGCCCGTTACTACGTAGATACGGAATTGACCCAAGCACTAGGAGCGTTGCAGATAGACAGTCCGCCATGGCGCCAAACACTCCCACGCGTTATTCTCGCATATGGTTATTCACTTTGTGCTTGTTCCGTCACAGATACGGAGATGGCTACGCGCTGGTGGTCAAGGTTAACAGCGACGCCGATGTAAAGCCTATCCGAGAGTTCATTACCACTAACTTCCCGACAAGCGTGTTGAAAGAAGAGTATGCCAGGATGGTCTCATACCAGATCGATGTGAAAGTAGGTGCGCTGTCTATTCGTCCGTTAGGCGTTCACCCATTGAAATATTGTTGGTCACTTAGAGCTCTGATGTTGCGATTCTTTGATTCATTTCACCGTCATCAATCTATCCCATCGCTGCTATTCCAATTGTCTGATATTGCGATTCTTTTATTCACTCCACCGTCATCTAATCCATCCCATCGCTGCTATTCCAATTGTCTGATATTGCGATTCTTTTATTCACTCCACCGTCATCTAATCCATCCCATCGCTGCTATTACAATTGTCGGATATCCGACATTTGTAGTCGGACAATATGTCGTTGTCCGAAGTATTCAAGAAGATGTCGGACGCAAAAGAGACCCTCAACGTAGATGACTTCCATGTCAGTCAAACATCACTGGAACAGGTCTTTATACGCTTTGCTAAGACTGATGCGGCGTTGAAATCGAGCACCGTGTCTCTCGAGAAATTGTGCGAAAAAGACGTTATCGGTATGGGACTGTCGGGGACGGATAGGTGTCGTTGTGTGTAGTTGCACAGTACTATTGCGGATGCACATGTGCTTGCATATTATCCGTGGGTGGTAGCGTTGGTTAGACATCTCTTGAACATATCTTCATGTGTGTCAGCAGTTATGCTGTGTCATCATGCGTGTTGTAGTGCGGTATGAGCGGGGAGTGTATGTGTTTGTTCTGAATCTTTTTTTCAAGGAGATGGTCACTCTAGCAAGATATAACCTTTCGTTTCATTAAATTGCAGTGCGTGTGATTTGCTTAAGCTCAGTATAGTAGCACACAGACATTTATACCGTCTACACCGAACACCTCCTGTGTCCACTTCTGTGCACAATGGGAATGCATGTGTATTGCAACGTGTATGATTCTCACATCATCGTACGCATGGCTGTAAACGCCTCAATTCTTTTAATCCTTCATCGTGTTAACATTTAACACATGAAATTAAATCATACGTAGCCCCATTGTCTAACAGACAGTTCAACTAGACTCACTTCTGACTAAAGATATCTTCTATTATACCTACGGCTCTTGTAGATGATGACGAGGCGCGCGTTGCAACAACCACAGCCGCGGGCGAACCATTTGTCGAGCACAGCAATGCCGACGACAAGGACGGCCTAGAGAAAGGATCTAGTTCAATTCAGAAGAGGAGTGATGGTAACTATGGCAACCACAGAGACCTGGATGGCGAATCAGATGGTGTGGTCAACGCAGACAGTGACGACGAGGGTGTGTCAGGGCATGTAGTGTAGTTAGAAGTATCGGAGAGCACACAAAATGATCTGGATCCGATCCAGCCGCAAGACACTTGTAGTGGGTATACCGGATACGCAAGCGATGCTGAGCCGATTGGACACTTTGTTGGAGCTCTACATATCTCGCACGGTGCACTTGAGAGTGGTACTGTAAGCGGAGTGACACGCTATCTAGTATGCGGATGGGTCTGTTCGAATGATCAAGGAAACACCTCTCTGGCGTTTGGTGTGGTTTTGGAGACGCGAAACACAAAACACTTAAATGTGACGAGGAGCAGTCTCTAGAAACCGTCAACAAAAACACATGTTGATTTTTTAATGGGTCAGTCAGACGCATGTGGGTGTGGAGATCAGATCGCGATGCCTCGTGAGAGCGCTAGATGAAGTGCCCAACACTACAGTGCTTTGCCTTTGCAAGCAGCGGCTGCGACTGTGTAGTCGGTTGAGTTTAGTCAGCGCTGTCAAATACAATAGAAAAGAAAGTTGATAAATCTTGAAACCACCACAAATAGAGCCACCGACACACGCCACCATTATTAGTACAACCTACACTTCCAACCTAATCATACTCGCGTATTTTTGTTTTTCCCACTACTATACTACATAAAAATAAAAACAAAATATATGTAATCACGTCTCAAGACTCAACCCCACACCCGCCACCACTATTAGTGCAACCTACTCATACTTGTGAATTTTTTTTCTTCACTACACTACATATAAATAAATCACGTCTCAACCCCACACACGCCACCACTTCACGTCTCAACCGTGGTGTATTAATACTAAGAACACGTATTCTCCTGTTTGATCGATTAACTACATACGCACGATTCTATAAATAGGATGATACAAACCAATATATTTTAATCCTACATATAGATATTTGCACACACACACACACACACACACATATATATATATATAGATATAGATATAGATATATATATATACATATATATATATATATATATTAAATATATATATATATACGTGTATAAATAAATATATATACATATATATATAGATAGATATATATATATAGTATATATACAAATATATACAAATATAT
>NW_014038850.1:3634-11973 GCF_001186125.1 Sphaeroforma arctica JP610 | reverse complement strand
GGCTATAAGAGTCCAAAACTGCTCATTCTCATAACCACGATGAGCACTAGTGTGTGTATACAGACAGATATTAGAATACCAATAAAATGGTTCATAATCGACAGAAATAAAAGACGTACCTGTGCATCTCCAAATGTACGACGGCGTGTATGCTCTCATTAGACAATCGAAGCATTTTTTTTATCGCTTTCCCTTGTGAGTGATCCTGCTCATGAAAACAAACGAGTAGCACGGAGTAAAAGGTTAAACATGCGAGTGCGTCCGACTTAAAACATCATATTTTATTTCCTGTCGGCTAAACTCTTCTTGGTTTTGTCCTTGGCTCTTGATCCAGTTTGTTCATCATCGAGAGTTATTTCTACATTCTCTGTATAGAAGAATCTCACACTCATCGCGAATGTTTCATATTCGAATTCTCTTATATTCTGAACAATACCCCAGCTTGATGGATAATTGACTGGGTTGTAGGCTAAAAATGTTATAACGATCAGGTGAAATAATTGCTGTAATGTAGTAGACTTTAAACAAAGTGCACATGTATGTAATTATTTCTAACCTCACGTTTGGTTTTACACCTCAGGTGTTTGTACTAGTGTTCAGCCACTTGGGCTGGCCAGGGTAAAAACCTTCTGCAAAACACTCTAACACTTCCGGTGGCAATCTGAGCACATTGTTGACACATTGATGTTGCTCCGTAGCCTACTTGGCCCATATTCACTGAGTAAGGCGGAATAGCGTGTACGGAATACCCAGAAGTGTAGCATTTGTGTGATATGTCACGACCTAATTTACATACTACACATCCTGTACATTTGATGCAATTTATAGTCAATTTATAGTCTTCTGTTGCACATTGTGTGTACACTTGATTACTACATAGAATACAGTGCCGCGTCACTCCTCAGATTCTCCACATACCCTTCAAATGTTCATTGTACGCTTAAACGTTCGTTTTTAAAATGTTGTGTTGAGGGCGTGCCTCTTCAATGCACGGCTACTTGTTGATGCATCGCTGATGGAGTTGGTGGAGATTCGAATTGCATTTGCGGGTGTACAGGACCAAGTTTCATATCGTACTGCGTAAGGCACATAATTTATTGTACTTGCGTGTTGTGTTATATTATAATCACTAAGTGCTAAAGAATTGGTATCCATAGTATTGAGAAACCTGTCATCGTGCATCTGAACGTGTACCTGATTGAGCATCTGATGCAGATCTGGTATAGCTTGCGGCTAGAGAGTCTGGTGGTAGAAGGAAACTGTCTACTATTGTGAGGGGGATGGTCTGCGACCAGCACTATCTTCACTTACCATAGCTTTAAGGGAGTACACATGAAAACTGTAATTATTTTTCAATAGTTCGCTAAGCCCGAAGTTTTGTCCTCTTTCATTTCTGACACAAGCCTAGGTCATGAACTTGATCGTTATACGGTAAATGGCATTAATATAGAACAACACAAACAATCCGACGGCTCGGCGGATTCCCCCCTTTGCCCCCCACCCCCGCCTCCCTAAGAAAAAAGGGGTCCAAAAATTCGATAATGCTGTAGCATCTAAGGACCAGATCATCAAAAAGCCAATCCAAATCCCAAATCCTCAGAATCATCAAATATTGAGTTTTGGAATTAGTATTCAAATATTCCTGATATTAGAGCGAGAAACACTCAAGTAGAAACCCGAGTCAAGTGAATTAAAAACACAAATAAAGGCTCAGTTCGGTTCTCTCAGACTAGGGACTTCTTCTAGCTGAGAGAGCCGTACTTGAGAAGGGGTCTATTATATCCTTTGACTCGGTACCTTTCAGCTACTCTCCATACCCTACAATGCGAAGAGTCGTCGGATTTCTAAGCACTGGTGATACAAACTACTTTTTAAGCAACACTATAAATATATATATTACTATCGTAGCAATATTAAATATATAAATGACTTTCTAGCAATTTTGCAAGTATATACATTTCTTTTCTAGCAGTATTGTAATGTATATATTACTTTCTAGCAATAACGTAAGTATATACATTCATTTTCTAGCAATATTGTAAATATGCAAATTACTTTTCCAGCAATATTGTCAAAATATGTCTCGTGGATTCATTATGGTTGATACATAAGGCTTTGTGGACCTGGAAGCGCTTGAAATTGCCGGAGGCATTCATGTACACAGCAACGGTGTATGTACGAATACAGTAGAAAGGTCATACTGTTAGTTTTCAAACAATTCGAAAAAAAGTTTGCACCAAGACACTAGGATGAATATCTTTTTATTTTGTCTTCGATGGCGATATGCCACCTGCAAAGCAACATGAGGTTAACAAGCGAATACAGGAGCCGACCAATGCTTAGCAAGAGTGGCTTGTACTTGATGCTGCGGGGCAAGGGGCATCAGCAAATACATTTGAACTACTAGCGCAGAGTGCTGGAACTAGAAAATTCGAACATACACGTGTAGCAGCAAGCTACTGTTTAACTAATCGTATTGAATATATGATCGCACCTTTGAGAGCGCACTGTCAGTTTACCTTGCACGTGAGGAGGACGATAGGGCATTTGTAGCGACGAGTGACTCAGACCATCTTGTTTATGACGGTGTTATTAAGTTCGTCGACCTCACTAAAAAGGCATCGAAGTCAAATCCCATTACGTTTTCTTAGAGTATGCTTGCATACAAGACAACAACGAAATGAGTTTATAGCTCACGTCGTAATCAATAATGTTACCTTCATGGCATGGTGTCTTTTGCAAGGGTGTGACTATACCGAGCATTTGCCACAGAATAGGGGATCGCTGCCTGGTGTACGCATGAAGCATATGATGGGATCAGTCATGGTAGTATGATGCTTCCGGATGATAACTTTAATTTTCTATAAGCCCTGCAAAAGGCACTTGGCGATAGTTGCTTTACGAAATGTGAAAAAGTGTTAATATTGGTATATAATTTGTTTATGTACGGAGCTACAGAGCTGTATTTGATAAACAAATGACGAAATGTGTCCACTATCCGGTATAGCTAAGGATCTGGATGAGACCATTACAAATGCAGTAGGGCTTAAAGTTGATAGTCCAAATATTGTAGCTTACAGCTCAACGGAATATGACCCACTCAAATACTATCAACCCAATTCAGGCGTACGGGGTATGTCCTGTGCCAGTGCACTACAGAATGAAGTACACGGCGGTAGCTAAGAATAAGTGGCACTATCTGCCATTTATATCGGTCAAATCCATACAAGACCTTTTTTGGGGCTACGACACGAAGAAAAGGGTATCCGCATGCTGCTACACATACAACGGCTTTGGACAAATCTATAGTAATTTGGGATTATAAAGCAGGTGTATATCGCCTTGTCTGTTTGCCATTCCCCGAACGGCAACCATATATACTTGCACGTACGCGTATGTCGATCTCATAAGCCGTCTTCTATGGAAGTGTAGGTATACAATGTTAAGAATGAACAGTCGAGCAAGTGCATCGTTAATTCTGGGTATTGCATTTGCCCACTCGGAATCAAGGGGAAGTGCTTATATGCAGCGGCATTGGTTTGTACTTCAGTACAACAGGCTTGCTGGGCTAATGCGAATGACATGGAGCGGTACAAGCATGATTCGATTGTTCAAAAATTTACACCGTTGAATAGCGTGGCGTGCACTAGCAATCTTAGCAAATAGAGTCTACCATCATTCCCACCTGGTGACATTTTGAAGATGTAAATCGGCCTATATATATTTGACTATTTTGAAAGTCCGCACGCTGTTGCGATCAAGCCGGAGAGATGGATAGAGAATAGGAAAAACGCGAAGGAGAACGATGATCCTAATGCAAAACCAAAACGGGACCGCTCTCCTCGTCTTCAGGCAAAGAAAATATCAAGACTCGCTATGCTACCTTAGCAAAATAATGATTTTGATTTTTTACCCTTTTATGGCGCTAATAATGATTTGCTTGACATTTTGCGTGATTAGAACTGGGCTCTCGTCGACGACGTTGCTGCACAATTCAAGCTATGCGACATTTAGTAAGTTTTAAATACAAATCTGAAACTAACGGCTCTTAGGAATTGAACAAGTTGTATGCTTTTTGACAATTCATTACATTCTCTTTGCTCACATGATAAGATAATATCCGTCAGAGAGAAACATATCTCAGCAGCAATGCAAAAAATATATATAAAAAATCAACCAATTGCACTACCTCACCTAGCATACGGAAGAACTTGGCACGACAATTAACACTCTCGACATGTATTCTAAGAGGCTATACGTACGGACTCGGCGTTTTCCTCTGGGGTAAATTGCCATTTTTTTTATAGCATAGACGGTACTTTGTATTTGCAACCTTTTGGTAGAAAATCTTAAATATGAAAGATTTTGACTTCCAGCGCAGCGGAGCTTTCCCATAGCTTTGAGAAGAATGCTTCTAAACACAACAATGATATGTCTTATCCTTCCGGAATACAGCGGAGAGCAGAATACACAATGGACGGCTGCATTTATACATACAAGCATCTTCACCGCATTATGATGCCTATAAGAACTTCAGGTGGCACGTTAAATAACTTAAAAGATGGAGTTTCGATATTTTTTTTGTATGTTCTGTAGAAACTTTGTGTGTGACACTCGTGTAAATACATTTCGTACAAGCATGAGAACTCAGATACGTGTTCTACTTGTCGCATCGATCACAATTGTCAGATCAGGATAGTACTCTTCAAGGCATGGTAAGACCATCTCGGACACTACATCCTTCGAGAACAATTGCATCTGGTTATTGGCCGGATGACGGATATATGCTAGCTATATATGGTTTGCGTCATTCATTATATTGAATACTGTTTCTACAGTTGATGCTCCAAACAAATGAGCTACGACAGATTCGTACACGTCGCACAAACCACATGAGCACAGCATCTGCGGTTAAGCGGCCAGGCTTGTATTGTTGGCAGTGGTACTTTATAAGATTCTTCACGAATCTGATATGAGCGAAACCCGGTCTACAATCGTACCCATATGGGTTCGTGTAGTGCTGTTTATTTATTATCTGTATGTCTATTTTTTCTTTTCGTTGGTTCATCGATTGTATCAGTCAAACGAGATATCGTTATCTTCGTTTCGCAAAGCTCGATCACCGCCCTTGCAGCAGCTGCCTCTTCTTCAGCAAGATCCTTTTCGAATTTTTGCTTTATAGCTATATGAGTTTTTGTTTTGTTTGGTGGCGTAAAGTTTTTACGTTCCTTTACGATGGAGGATATCTGTGTTCGCGTAGTCACATGCGTAGTTGTCTGATCATTATCTCGAAGTATATCCAGACTTGCAAGTTTCTCCACGAGATTCGCTTCTGATCTGATCTGTTCTTGTAGCTTGGTCTCTGCTAATTTACGTTTATGTTCAGCATACGTCATAACTTCAGCATCTTTCGTACCCAGTGTCAGTCCTTTCCCTGTTGTGTCAAACCCCCTATAGAAATGTGAGTGTCGCACATACGATGATTCTTTTGCATCTCCTCATGAAGCTCTGTCTCACTCATCAAATAAGCCTTGGCTATTCGCCCGTCATACTAGCCATCTTCGGTATCGGATAGGGTATCGTATAGAGATACGATGGCTAGGCTTGATGGCTGTGTTCAGCTGAACAATATTCAGCGCGCAACTACCCATAGTATTGACTATGACATGTATGAACGAAGAGTACTCAGCTTGAGTGCTAATACAGTCTACGGTAGCCTATTACTGTGTTTTGGTGGTATGTGCACTCTATATCTAATACACAGAATACTCTTTAATGTATTAAAGCAAACACATTGAAAACAATGCAAAGTGAGACACAAGTAGGCAATATATGGTATATTTTTTATGTGTTTTGCATTTGCTTGCCGCCGCTTTTCATAATTGGTGGCTAAAATTTTATTTTTGTAGGTCTCCGATGTACTGGCTGAGTTTTTTGATCTAATAACTATATGTCTGCAAGGACTATAGGCAGCCGCTGTCTCTCTCACTCACTTTATGCGTTTCCATATCTTCAGTGTACCATCCACTGAGCCGGACGCGAACTGACCGGAGGTGGGATTGTGCGAAATAGAAATGGCAATATCTGTGTCCAATCATGGGGGGAGGACAGAATAGTGGAAATTATAAGTGAATCGCAAAAGTATATATTACGTATGTTCGATAAAATCAGAACGATTGCATATGAATGAAAGTAAGAGGAAAATCACCTAGACACTTATTATATTGTCATATATGCCAGAGAACGAGGGGCAACCCGTATAGGATTTTTGCCATGGCCCAGAGGGGAATGCTTAAGGACAAACCTGTATGACCCTCCAGCACCTGGAGTTGAGTCATTGATTGCATATCCCAGATCAGTATCCTTCCATCCTCGCTCCCACTGTGAAATGTGTGGCCAGGCATCAGATACGGATGTAGTTATGCACATATACGAAGCGCAAGGGATAGGTTATGACACATACCTAGATAATTTTTTTTGTACGAATCCTTCTATATAGTCTTACAAGTACATATGAACAAACTTCAATTAAGATACACATGCTAACATATACATATGGATGAAAGTGGAAAAAAAATACATGTAAATACATCTATGACAGAATATAACAGTACTCTGATTACCACAAGTACTTACAGTGTCATGTAACTCTACTGTGCATAAAGTCACAGGCTAGAGTAACAAAAGATCCAAATTATGTTGCAATGTGCAGACTCTGTTACCATAAAAGAAGATCCTCAGATGAGATACTCGAAACTATACTTTGCAGAAAGACCTCGTCAAAATAGACATATGTGCAATGGTTAAGTGGAAGCCTTAAATGGTGCAACGACTCACACTCGTTCTTATACTTGGATTCGAACCAATACACATATACTACAAGTGTGAAGTGTGCAGAAACCGGAGTACCACAGGGCAGTATCAGTGAACTTATCTGCAACGCCTACCGCATGAGAACACAGGGCAAGCGCAGAGGACAGCGCTTCTTCACAAACCTACGTACACATCTGTCACATTTTGTCCCGTTTACAGCACATACGCATTTACTGCCTAATCTTTGGTATAACCACAAGCTCTCTCCTCATACCATCAGATACACCACTTGGGTAAACTTCCCATTGCACACCAGTACATAGGTCTGTCTCACACTGACACACGCAGATCAGTTACAAACACACCTGAGTACCAGCGGGTGTGTATCTTCGTCTGCGAGTGCCGAAAAACAGCACAGCCGCACATTGTGATGGCCACTATACACTTTCAAACACTTTCCGTTGTGACTGTTCCACAATCGGATCTGGCTGGAGTGGGACGTGTAACGCAGAGGTAAGGGTATATGACTACAAAAACCCTTTATGGGGATAAAACCTAGTCTATTTTGAACTAAGACTGCGGCCGGCACTGGATGGATACCTTGTCAACACATACGTACAATTTTTCAAACAATACGACGAGTGAGATGGGGGACACAGTAGCACATACCTGTTAAGATAGGAAGCAAGAATATATTTGGAATCTTTGGAGTACATGATATGGCCCAGCGGCGGATTAGAGTACTCGTAGATAGTTCGTATGCAGGTGCCGTTCTCTGTGTTCCATATCCGTCTGGTAGCAACGAATCGATCAGTCAAAGTGAGTGGTCGTGAATAGCCCCCAGTTGCAAGAACTTAGCGATACAATCTCTCTTTATTGGACCATAAGAGACTCAAAATCACATGTTGTGTATTAACCAATCTGTGCATTGAGAGTGGGCCCTGAGTCTCTACTACCACCTCTCATGCTACATAAGGGATCTAAATCATCTTAATAGTTTTAGCAGGTGGCATCCGCATCTAATCAGATGCGGCAACTGACGTTCAGGCCACCGTTGTACCATTTGTAAATAGATTTCGAACTCTAATAATACACCATTTGGCAGTGGTGCGTATTTTCTCAATGCAAGGATAAGTATTAACGAAAGTCAGTCCCTTTACAGTTCATAACATATACTACTAAGAGTGAGCATAAGTACGAGTATGCAAGCACACTCGTCATGCATATATATGCTCAATTGACGAAAGAATTTAACCAGCCTATCATAGGCATTGGTTTTGTTAGCGGTTGAAACACTGAAATACCGACTAAACATACGAATATATATACACACACACACACACACACACGCACACACACACACACACACACACGCACACACACACACACACACACACACACACAACACNCACACACACACACTATTATATATTATTATTACACTACGTACGTACGTTACGTAACGTAAACTTAATAACTAACTAACGTAACCAACCGGAACCGGGTCCCGTACTAAGTTACGCGTC
>NW_014038850.1:0-3202 GCF_001186125.1 Sphaeroforma arctica JP610 | reverse complement strand
TATATATACTATATATATATATATATATATATATATATATAATAATATATATAATATATATATATATATATATATATATATATCGATATTATATATATATATATATATCGATATTGTGCTATATATGTCAAGAAAGCCAGCATGTGTATCATATACTGCGAGACAGAGGTGATAAGTCGCGTTACAATATTTCCATACATCTCAGACTCAACCACGGGTGAGGCGCTGAGAACCGGACTGAAAACTGAACTCATCCATAGTGGTATGTACTTGTGTGGTGTTCACAGTCTAGCCCAGCAGAGTTGACTGCAGATTTGTGAAACGGCAGATACGATGACTGTACTATGGACTGAGACGCGCTACGGGCTAATCAAGCTAAACCAGCTGCGCCTCGGTGGTCCGAACTTTAATACAGTCAGTCCCCCTACACACACTCCGCAAGTACTCGTGTGTAGAATTCAGTGCACCATATCTTTGGCATACGGCAATTCGTATAGAACCATACATCCAGAATACAGACGGATATGTACAACCCATAGACCTGATCTAATTCTCGTCCATCAGACGAAGGGTGCCTTCCGATATCCGCCGAGCTATACTACTTCGAAGCACAATTTCTCGCTCTTTGTAAGACAAATATACGAACCTTCTCAGCGATAATACTCTCGTATGCGCTTTGAGCGGGACCAAATGAGAGTTGCATTCTTTCTTTGGCAGATGTATAAGTAGAGTCACGACCAATTCGTTCTAGAACCACTACTCTGAGTTGATTTTGTGCACGCAGTATATCTGATAGCCAAACTCAGCATATCTGATAGCCTAACTCAGCATATCTGATAGCCTAACTCAGCATATCTGATAGCCTAACTCAGCATATCTGGTAGCCTAACTCAGCATATCTGATAGCCTACCTCAGCATATCTGATAGCCTAACTCAGCATATCTGATAGCCTAACTCAGCATATCTGATAGCCTAACTCAGCATATCTGATAGCCTACCTCAGCATATCTGATGGCCTAACTCAGCATATCTGGTAGCCTAGTACGCCTATGACTGCGATCACACATCACAACTAGATCGTACGAGTGACTACTTGTTGGATATGTCACAGACTCAAGGATTATGGCCTTCACTCAGTTGTGAATAAACATGTTCGAATCTCAATAAGGGCGTAAAGCACGATTGTACGGTACTTGGCTGCCGTAGCCAAGCAACGATATGAGCCATTCTTCTTAAAACGCTCTACAACGCAGCACATGGGGATAATGTACTGTTGCGCAACTATTTATATTTCACATACATAGCTGCAACACCCTAGATAAGCCTAGGTGTTTATAAACCCTCACCGATGCGCACTTGGCTGACTGATGAGTCTATCATCTAACTGACTATGATAATCAAGAGGATTGGAAACCTTCCACACGAACTGCATTTGCATGAAGAATACATTTCTGGATATAAATTAACTATGGAACATCGCAAACTCAGATAATTATCACACCGGATCAGAATCATGCAGGACAACATCAATAAGAACCAAAACAATGATAAGTGCAGAACTAAACCCTAAAACCCATAGTACAGAAATAACGAATGTATTATATATATGTATACAACTATCCAAACCACTGATAAAACAGGTGCTTAAAAATCGTAAGTGCTGCACCCGTGCTACAAACCCCTCTTTGAACCTGGCCATCATAGACCAAGACATATCCACATACCATCACATCCCACAAGCGCAGCGTCCCATCCTCAGCACCCGATGCCACTAGTGTGGAGTGCGGGTTATAACAGACGCACAGCACCACAACGGTATGGCCGTGCAGGAGACCCACCGCAACACCCTGCAGCCAATAGTGCGTCATCATATGGTACAAGGCATCAGTCAGGCGACTTTTAGGAAACACCCACATCCCCTCTCTCATGAATATATATAATTTCTTAAGAACTTGTTTATATAGCTCTATGGTGCTATGACTCGATCCTAATCTAGTATAAGGAATCTCAGTATAAGAAGCATTTGTCGATTTCGACGTTATAATACCACACTTATCCGAAGCGCGGAACCACGGCAATAACTACACACATGTAAACACATGCGGGTGCACAGATATAAGGCTATATTTAGACGTGCACAGATATAAGGCTATATTTATACGTGCACAGATATAGGGCTATACTTAGACGAGCATGCATTTTGTATACCCAGAAAGCCCCAAGCGCACACAAACGCACACCTTGCATATTAAACCCTCCCAAAATTTATACGTGCACAGATATAGGGCTATACTTAGACGAGCATGCATTTTGTATACCCAGAAAGCCCCAAGCGCACACCTTGCATATTAAACCCTCCCAACATTTATACGTGACAGATATAGGGCTATACTTGGACGAGCATGCATTTTGTACACCCAGAAAGCCCCAAGCGCACACAGACGCACACCTTGCATATTAAACCCTCCCAACCAACCCCCCCCCCCCGGTGTTTTTTAAGTTCCGAAATCGACGTTTTGTATGAACCTGCTCATAGAGTTTTTATACAAAACGAAGAGCAGACGAATCTTTGGATTTTATCTCCCCCTTCCTAATTGAAATGTATACAATAGAGGTGTACTTCACCCGAATACACAACTCACCTTGATGGCGTCCCATATTTTGATTTCTGTATCATCGGAGGCGCTGCAGATGTGCTGCGAGTCTGGTGCCCAGCTAACATCAGAGATGCCCTGTTTGTGTCCCTTCAGAGTGTGCAACAACGTGGCCGATTCAGGCGACCATACACAGATTAAGCCATTCGCCACTGTGTATAGAACATATGAGCACTGAGACTTCGCTACGGGGTTATGAAAGCATCTACAATGCTCGACTTGTACATATGATAGTGATAGATTCGCAAGTCACTGAACTTGCATGTGACAGGTACCATGATTTCACCATTGGGATCAGAGCACAGGAACAAGTCAAACTGCAATATGTGTTATGCACGAAGCATAAAAATCCCCACAGTTTTGCAAACTTTACAATATTTAACACAAAGACGAGTGCAGTCAAGTCAATATATATATATATAAATATATATATATAATATACATACACACACACACACACACATACGCACACACACACACACACACACACACACACACACACACACACACACACACACACACACACACACACACACACACACACACA